>NW_021135425.1:449722-582063 GCF_004193835.3 Ostrinia furnacalis
GCGCCCGCCGCCGCGCCGCCGCCGCATCCGTCGCACCCCGCGCTCGCGGCCTCGCCCGCGACCAAGCCCGAGCCGGACGACTCGCGGCAGGACTCGCAACCACCGGCGAAGAAACAAAAAACAGAAACTAAGGTATTTGCTTGCTTCCTTGACTATAACCGCTTACATACATCTCAAGACAAAAGTAGGATTCTCTAGAAACCTAACATCCATCCACATGAGATCTAACCGTACCTCGTGAACGACGTAATGAGTCTCCAGTACGAGCTTCTCACGATGTCTGTGTGCGGTTTAATATTCTCACGATTTAGCTTGACATGTGAACGCAAACTTTACTAACTTGAGCTCGACAAGTTCGCTGCTAAAATGCCATCACTGACGTTTATGATAATCACTATTAATCACATGCATAATCCTACTTAAACGGAAGATGCCAATATCATTATTTTTCTTAAACTTCATGTCGTAAAAGTAGTAGTGTACCTAGTTGTGCAAATAGATACCTATCTATTGAAATGTAACATAAAATTTATGAGATAGCAATAACTTTCGTCGGAAACGCTTCAAAAGACGCGCCGCAAGACGTCTATACATCTGCGAGACTTATCGCGTCAATCAGCGTTGATAACGATAATCGCCGGTGAATTGTGCTATTGCTCTTATCGCTGTAGCCGATTGTTTCGGAGTGTATTTAATTGTCCGGGCTTAGGGCTGTTTGCGAGCTTGATTGAGTGCAAACGTTCGTGGGGAGTAATCCGCGCTGTCGCCCGCCGCATCGGTTCATTAAATCACCCTACCGCCTCCTGACCCCCTCCGCTCGCTGCACTCCACAAATTAATACGATTGTGGCCTCTGCGGCAAATAAGGCTTTGTATCTCCCATCCGCTCGGAATTGCAGATGCTCGAACAACCGTAATGGGAAATCGCCGGTGCTAACACCTCCTTTATGAGTTGGCGGTAGTCAGTAGTCACCTACATTCCGCGTGATACTTCGCTGTCAACAAGCTTCTAATGACTGCAGTTCCGTGACTGGCTTGTGTACTGACTAAGAGCCTAATTGGTAGACATATCTCTCTTCGTATCTGTTTTTTAGACAGTACACAGCTGTGTGTTTATCGGTAAATTTTTGTTAAGTAAATAGTGTCGAACTATTTACGTTCAAATTCTTCTCTAAATCACTTTCATCTATAACCTTCTTTACTTTAATATCTTTATTCTATTCAATATCTTTGGCAGTATCATCAATTCTTGATAGTTCGGTATCTCCAGGAATATGCCTAATACCACAGGTGGTTATTGTTCTGTTATTACCTAGTAGTTCAACACTAGACCACCTGGCACATCTATGTGTATGAAAAGATCAATAAGTACATGCACCTGGCCAATGTCTTTCACAACATGCTGCGCATCATCAATCAAGCGACGTGACTCAAACTTATTACCAAAGGCTCATGCAAATTGCCTCCAGTGTTTATGAACTTATCACGTTTAACCACATCAAATTATCCTAGTTTGTACGTCGCTCGCGCAACAGCTGCTTTGGCAATATTAGATATTGCGACCACAATATTTTATGGGCCAAGTCAAATTACTGTACTGCGTGAAGGTATATTTTATCGCGTACGAGATGGGGACCCTCCCTTTGCTTTTCTTAGTATTATTCGCCGAGGGGAGGCCGACGCGTCGCAGACTCCGAAATTCCTTTCATTAATCACTGTCAAGGGCTCTAAAAATTTCTAAAGTGCTTGTGGAATCAATTTAGATTCGCTCCCTAACTGGAAAAGTTTTGGAGCGTGATAATTAAAGACGAGATATCAATTTAAGTCCTTTACTCCGTTGTACTTTTCGCTTTGAGTTGCGTATCCACAGTCTGTTATAATAGCTGCCGATATAAATTTCGCGAGCGCCCGAGTGTTCCCTGTTATTCGAGTTGCACAATATCTATAACCCGTAGGTATTGTCTGCACTCCATACTTAAACTGTCTCAATACCCTATTATGAATGAAGTTTGGAACGAGGGGTGCCTCCCTTGGCGATAAAATGTATTCTATTCTCACTCCAAATAATATGACTATTTGGATGCGTAAACGGATCTTTTGGCCAAAAGTACACATTATTCGCTTTGGTAACGTCCTTTGTGCGGGGCTTATGAGCGAAATTGTAAAAGTAAAATAAATTCATGCTCAGAAGATTTACTAGGGTTGCTGTAGACAGGATACCTACTACGGATCTCTCATCCGAGTTCCTGCATAAATTGTTACTCCACCATGTTTTGCCTTGTTTAAGAAATAACAAAATAAACTAAATATATAAAAGGAGAAACTGACTGACTGACTGACAGATCAACGCACAGCCTAAACGGCTAAACGTAGGCACTTGAAATTTGGAAGGGACGTAGCTTAGGTACCGTAGAGGTGCACTAAGAAAGGAATTCCCGAAATTCCCACGGGAACGGGAATTAGCGGGAAAAACGGGATTCACGCGTACGAAGTCGCGGGCGGCCGCTAGTTACTACATAATCGCTCATATCTTTTTGAATAAAAATCACTTGTTTCGAGTGATTAATTATGCAGTATGGCCAATAAATGTCTAGATCTTATTCACGTCTTATTAACAATTCATTAAACGTACACATACAATTAACTCTTTTAAAAAAAGTTAATAATGGTTTAATGTGAGAAATTAATAAGATTTCTATCGGAGTGATCGGGGGAGCATGATCTTTAACATGTTACACGTCGCCGCGAATGAGGTTAATAGCACCGCTCCGGCCGATTATACTGATCGCTCTGAATACATTTACATGTTGATTGCCGGCTGATCAGAGCCGCTAAACTAACTGCTAACTGGCAGCCAGCCTCGCCGCTTACATTAAATAAATACGTCGGCGGGCGCGCCAATCCCGAAGACAATCTGTCTTGTAACGCAAATTGTTTTCTGCCGGGTTCGTGGCTCCATGGAAGCGGACTGGCAATTAGTGTCGTCACTCATCGCACTTAAAACTGAAATACTGAACAACGAAAAGAAAGCTGTTATTTTACGCTTCGCTGTAATAAAATTAATCACACTACGGACGATATATTTATATCCATTGCAGTGTTCCGTACCGATAGAGAAATACCGAGCGGAACATGCAAAATCAACGCTAACACGAATGATAAATTCTGATGAATTTTTCGCTTCAACGGCTTTATTTATACAGCGAAACGGACGTATCGCGTTACCTGCCGCGGGCGTATTATCATTTATTTCACAAAAACGTTATTGCGAAGCGCTGCCCTCACGGTCAGACCGGGAATTAAAATTTTAATAACGAATATTCGATGTATGTAATTGATTGATGCGATAAAATAAATCGCCTCTCGGGCTATGGCCCTCGTAGGGCCGCGGAACGAATCTCAATAATTGCGACGAGTCCACGATAATTATTTTAGCTCGTCGAAGCGCTGTCGGATACTATTCTCGAATGATTAAAGAAAAAAAGTAAATAACGACTATAATAGGCATGCCTTCAGTTCAGTGAGACATGAAAAAATTTTAACTCGCAGAGAAAAGAGGTAAAAAAGTATTTGTCGTGTTGTCAGTCATGTTTTGTCATTAGTGTCCAATGTCGAGCGAGTCCCACAAAGCGGCAATTAAGAAAAAGTGAGTAACGTAACAAGATACAATATCGGATAACAGTTTGAACGTTCATTACGTTGAGCAAGACGGCAGAAGGCGCGAGGAGGCAGTCGCCAGCTGCCAGCGACTACTGTGTAATTATTATTGGCGTAATTAGGATGTGAGGCCGGGCAAAGCCCGCGGCGCCGACGGCAGCCTCACTCTAACAAATGCCATTATTATTTCCGCTTCGCATTATACTCCGCCGCGGTTTGTTACGCTCTCGTTTATTATGTCATGAACAATTGAAATGATAATAAATATTCACTCCTGCAAAGCAAATTGATTCGTTGTTAATTACGTCGATGTGCGAGCTATCACGAACTCCCAGTTCACGCTGTTTGTGTACACTGTACGAGTACAGTTACTCGAACGGTTTGCAAGTCAAGCCACCGAATATTATTTCGCTCGGGCTCGGGTATACGACAGGCGCTCCGCTATTTAAGACGCGCGGGATCGTCTATTATTACTTCAATTAACACTAAACTCAATCTGTCGTCGCTCGAATAACAAATTCATTGTGTTCGCTCACAAAATTCCTCCGTCTTAGTTGTCATAAACCCATTTAAGTTAGTTATAGGTCCGGGTTCGGATCGGTCGAGCTACCAGTCGGGGCTGGCGTTGGGCGCCCGACTGGGTCGGGGGTCGAGTCGGGCAAGCAGTAATCCGCAGCTGCCGTATACCTGCCCCGTCTCTTTGTTCGAGTGGAAAGTTTCGCCTGGAGCGCAACGTGCTACAGATTTGTCGTACTAAACGCATTCCATGCCCCTGTTGGCTGTTATTCCACATTTATTTGCACCATCCACAGCGAACGTACGAACGTCGAAATCTGAATTAATAACGTTATCAATATCGTCCCTATCATCAAAGTTACATTCGACTCTCCGTGTTCTGGTTACGGTTTGTTATCGGGATCAAAATAAAATAAGAAACGAAAATAATTCAAAAGAGATTACACAAAATAATTCTGGGATCGCAGGCGAGTTGCTCGACTGGTCCGTCGACTTTAAAACCTTCAGAGCCGAATATAGGGGAGCCGAGGATCAAAAGCTGATTTTTTGTTACATTTTTTTATAAGCCGCTATTTTGCCCTCTTTTGTGCTCGTGTTGTTTACTAATGGGTTCTGTTGGGTTCGACTTAAGATAATAACTCTGGTTTTTCTCGCCATGTGTCGTGGAGCGAGTTTCTGCGGCGGAAATGCGAGAATGCTGTAGGGTGGGATTAAAATATATTTGTTGATCTTTCGGCTTAATCTGTAGCCGGGTGAGTGCGGCTCGCATGCCGCCTGTTTTGTTTTATTTCACTTTAAAGCTGAGCGATTACGGCTTTTTTAATTCACTTTCGTTCTGTTTCGATGACGGGTTTGTTTTGTAAATTGCTTCCTCTTTTTTCATTCAATGCTCTCGTTGTGCAGCTACGTTTTTACTGTTGCCTTTCAAAGCTTCGGTGTCGTTTCTTTATTCTTTCTCTGCAATTTTAAAACCGCTTCTTGCTTTTGTTTCATATTCAGTTCGTAAAAATGGAATTCTGTTTTCCTTNTGTGCCTACCATGAGTTTACGTTAGGTGTGCTCGTTAGCGACTGCGTATAAAAATGACATTAATTGTATGACATATTGTGCAGCGCCCCTAGCGGCTACTTTCAAGAAATAAAATCTTCATAGAGATTTTTGACGTACTCGCTAGCGAGCACACCTAACGTAAACTCATGGTAGGTACACTGTTTTCCTTTTCCGCGATCTACGAATCTTTCTCGATAAAGTGTGTATCATTGGGAATAATAGCCGAGACTAATCTTGGTCTTGTATTTCATCCATCAATTACAATACGTGCCATTTAATTACGGATGTGAATGGGCCCTCCCCCTAATTCATCAATCCACGGCAATATCCAGCAGTAATCGTTATCGCCGCTTAATCAATCACCGCTCTCGTTTAATGCCCCAATATCCTGCGGTACCAACTAACAATTACATGTGAGGGCCCGTATCACCGTATCACCGCCGGCCAGCGGTGCCAATAACATAAATTGTCACGGGGTCGCCCCCGNTAAATATAAACACACACACAATATTTAAGTTTTTAAAACATTCACATCCAAATATGGATGTTAAGTTTTGATTCATAACTTCTGATCGGGACCGTTCGGGATCGAGGTAAAATATCACATAGCTTTGTTAAGGACTCGGTAACAATACCTGAAAGTTTCAGCCTGACCGAGCAAGACCGGAAAAAGTTATAAGGTAATTAGTTTTCATTTTCATACATTTGAAACACAAAATGACACATTACGTGGTGTACAAGACGAGACGAGGCCCGTGAATACTATTTAATTTAATGTTATAATGTATTCAAAACACCTGCATACTTTAAAGTGCTAAAAACTAAATTTTTTTAAAAAAAAATCCTATGAAAGGGGAGGTCGATTTCTGGCCCACCGTGCGCCGTTTAGAACATGATTGGGATTGAAGGCAGCATTCCTCGGCGTTTTGATCGATCTCACCCATTCTTCGTTGCTCATTTCCTTGTACAAATTTTCGCGTCGCTGACAAATGACGCGCGGCGCTTTCTTCGCTCGCATTGTTGATTTTTATTCAAACGTTTTTCACAATACGATCTCATTTGGGATTATTAAGGCCACTGACGAGCACTTCAAAGCGTTTAGCGAGCCAAGACTTCAGTATTTATCCAAACATGTTGACATCACAGGCTGTCGGCTCGGCGTAATATTATTAAGCCGAAGATAATGTAATTTGCCGTCGCGAAATGTTTATTAAATCTCACGTCAAAGCTTTTACGCTTACGATTTTGCCGAGCTCATAATTACGACATAGTTGAACTAATTAGCGAATTCCGGGCGCAGAGCAGCCATCGGTCTGAGGTAATTACAAATCCGACCCACGTCGCTTATCCTACCAAGTTATAATTGAATGCTCGGTGGCCCAGAAGCCGAGCCCGGTTGTATCGCGTTATTAGGTGCGCATACGTAATTTGTTTGTTAAAGACGGCACGCAGTTATACCCGCTGTGAATAATTTAAATTCATCCCCTCGATGGGACGCGGGGTGGCGGGCCGGGATCGATTCCGTTGTATCAGTGTGCGTGTTAGTGCTGTGCGACCACTTTCGGGTGATCCCGGGGCCCGGTCCCGCGGCGCGTTAGCGCGGGATCCTCGCTCGTCGTGGCGCGCCGCAAAGCCCGGCTATCAACTTGACACGCCCGGCTTTACGTTCTTACTACACTCATATAAAAACTTTTCGTGCCGTAAAACATCATCCCTTAAAACGGACGTAATAAAACTTTCCTGAGCTCATACATTATTCATCGCGCCTAATGGTCATTCTGTTCTAATTCAATTATTGTATTCAAACCATGCACGAGGGTAGGTGTCGAAAAACTTACCTCCATTATTGGTGTAGATAAGTTCGGTTAGCGAACCCTCTTGGGTTTATTCGACAACTAATATTGTGCTCCACGAGGCGTGAATAAATATTTGATCGTATCAATTTGCGTTTTCGATTCGTGTCAATCGATTCGCTGTTGATACAGTTGCGACAACGTGGGCGTATAAACAAACCACGTAAAGATTTTAAATAAGAGTTTATAAATGTACCCGAGCCGTAGCTAATTCTGAATGTTTGTTTCCATAATATTTTGATGCCGCCCACCCACGCGCCCGTACACGTCTATTTCTAAATCATATAGTATCAAAGAAAGCCGAGCTAGAAACTGTTTCTATTTGCATCGCCCGAGCATTGAGGCACAGCCAAAAACACGATGTATTTTGTTGAAACCGAATGTTGAGCCAACGCTAATATGTCCATTGGAATTTTTGAGCGATTGAAATCTTTAGACGGATTAGTAACGCGATGTGCTGCCAGCAGTTGTCTATCAATGCCGCGCACAACGCGTGTCTAAATGTTATCAACGTAAGGACAAATAGAACATTGTGATTGAAAACGATAGAATAACGTCCATAAGGCGTAAACGCCAACCACTATCTACCAAAGACACTCCTATTCTTGTAGTTGTAGAGAGCATTGTCGATTGTAGTGTCATCTCATTCATGTTATGTAACGATGTTGTAATGGATACAAGGGCGAAGAGTCAAATGTTACAGTTAATGGTCTTCTACATTGCTACATAGGACCCTGTTATCTGTGTTTGTTCAATGTTCTGGTGGTTTGTTAATGGATTTAATTGCAACTTTATCAACTCAATTATTATTGTAACTGCTATTATAAATACTAGTTTTATCATGACCTTATAAGTTCTAGTAAGTCATACAAGTCATTCTAACTATGCCCATTGATTGTTGTTTCCAAGTTTGCTCTACAATCTTGTAGAGCATTAATTTCAAATGCGCCACATGAGTTGATTAGTGGCAATGACGTATTATTCTGTATTATTATAAAAATAATTCCTACAGAGCTTGAATCAATTGCGTAGGAAACGCATCCGGCAGACGTCGTAAAGACCTCGTGGCTCACTTCCTCATATAAAACACTACATCAGCGCTATTAGAGGACGATGAGCCAGAACACCGCTACATTTATTTTTATCAACTGCACCGCGAATGTGACGGCTTATCTGATAAATGCGTGAAACAAAACAGCACTCCGCATGTCTGAGCAAATTGGCTTAATTGCTTATTTATGTACCCCCAGTCCCGTTTTATGCGCACAATTAAAAAAGCAGATGTAAACAGCCCAAGTTCTAAGAAAATAGACTGGCTTTCTTTTATTTGTGCAACGTCAAGCCATCATTTTATATGATTCGTGCCGGAACGCCACACTCGCGCATCACTTATAATTTATAATTCATTGTGACTCGGCTTGGCAATTCCTTTACGTCGCATTTATTGGCCGTCTCTCGAATGGTGCGCGACATTATGTGCAAATTGATGTTCCGAGTTTCTAGTGCGATAGCCGCGTTTTATATGGCATGACTTATTTATGGCGTTTCCCCGCGGAAAGCGTATTGACACAGAAGTGCCGGCTGCGCTGCGCTCGCCCAAATGACACGGAATTCGAGAGCAATTTCCCGGCAGCACAGACGCGACAACTGAATAAAGTTTTGTGCCGCGTTAATTGCCAGGCGAACGGCAGGCACGTCTTAATGAGACGGCTTCTTTAATGAAAATACCGCAGCTACATGCCCCATTGCGGGGCCAGTTCTCATGCGACGGTATAACGCCGTAATAATTACATAGATTGGCGGATAGATAATTGAAATCGCGTGAATAATAGCCGAGATGCGGCAACTGCTCTGGGGCACGTCACATCGCGTGAGCGTGCGATGATTAAGCACACAAAAAATGAATAAGATATCGAAACATATGGTTCTCGGAACGGGCCCGGGCGGCGGAGCGTGAACCGCGGCCGGTTTGCAATACGCGCGGGCATTTGTTTATTGGGCCAGCACAATATCCGCTGTTTCGGCCGATTGTTTAGTTTTACAACTTGTTGGTTATTTAGTCGAATGAAGAGATAGGCGTGGCAGCTTTTGAATAGAAGAATCAATCGCTGAGAAGAATTTTAACGACATTATTATGATTGTATATGAAATAGGTTTCTGTGAATCAGGTTCGTGTAATTATTCTTATTCAATTTTATATTCTGTATTGGGACACTGTAGTAAAGTTTAACTGTAACACAGTTTTCTATTTATTTAAAAAATGACACATGAAAATCGAGTATTATTTAATCCAATTTTGGGCGTGACAAACTGACAGGCAGGCGCACCCGCGCCCATGTTTATCTTTCCATTTGTGCAAACAGTTTGCGGTAAATGAAAAGTACGTTCCCACTTTTGCACCTAAAACGTGTATTTTTAGAAATGCACTGAGAATATTTTAAAATAAACATTTAATAATAAACTAAAGATCGTATTTTGAACTAAGATAGCATGAGAATACACTATTAGCCGTACAATCCACGAATAATGACTCGGAAAACCACTCCCGCACTCAACAATAAATATGCGGTGTGCTAACAATACTTACGTTCTATAATAACAGTCATAAAGTATGGCGATACAACTCAAAGGCTCCGATTATTATATTACACCCAAGAAACACCTATAATTTGAACCAGCTGCACTTTTATTTCTAAGAAACTCGCTGTACTAAAAACGTGGTAATAAAGGCTTATGAATTAATTCCTTAAACTACGGCAATAACTGTCATTCTCGTTTATCACACTCCGATGATGAAATATTAATATTAACGTTATATTTAGCGCCTTACGAACAAAAACTATATTTTATTCCACGTCTTTATTGACGCATTTTCGGCGTTATTAACGAACATGCCCGAGTTTTAATTATAACCTTGTTTATTTTGAGTTTCTCGGCGTAATCTCCTGCGCTAAATGAGCGTCGTTAAATCTTGTAAAGTTATCAGCACAAACTTTGTTTTTTATCTCAGCCAAAAAGATTTATTTCACAAAGTGTTCTTTGGAACATAATGAAACGAGTTTTTCGTGTACATTTACTTCGAATCCTTTGTCAATCTATCTATTCGGTAAAGTTACGCCAAAAGTCTCGTAGAGAAGATATAATGTATATTCCTCGCTTTGATATCAAACAATTCCGAATGGCAGACACAAAACGAATTTCTCCCTCACGCAAGCGTTTATTTTATTCTGTTTCATAGGAACACGTTCTCTGGCTTTCAGCTCCTTATAAAGGCAGCCGTTTATTCCCCGGGCTCCATCCATCGCAGCCGTTTTCGGTACGAAACCGGTTTCCGCAGCTAATTTATAAATTAAACACTTAATTACATCTCGTTGGTCATTTACGCCCGCGGCGACCGCGATAAAAACTAATAGGGCCAGTTGTATCGATAATCATACATAATTTATTTCAAATTACTGTTTAAGACAGCCACCATGCTTCGTAGATTTTCGGTCTCACGCGTTCGGTAGAGTTATGTCTATATTCGCTTTAAACTCGTGCCTGTGAAGTTGAATTAGTCGATCGTCGACGAAAATTGCGTGTAATGGAATGTTTCGATACTTCAATCGGAGAGTTATCACGTTTCAAAGGCTCCGTGCTCGGCTTTTTGCCGTTTTATTTGGCGTAGTGTTGTTTGCAGTCGGCCGATGCTGGCCAGGCATTCGAACAATGTAGGCGTCCGGCTAGTGTCGTTATATCGTAAATCAGCGTTGACGCGCCAGTAATTGGCCCGCTCGCCCGCTCTATCGATACCAGCATGTTAAATCGATTCAGAACACTCACAATAAATCGATGGACGGTAGAAAATGGTATTAGATGTGTAGTTTTGATTCTCGCTGGTCATTTTTTGTAATCGCTAATAACCCGTGAATCATAACGAATGGAAACTAAACGTGGACGTCGTTACCGAGTATAGAATTGAGTCAAGCGACTTTTCGTGATTAGTTCTTTTTCGAAAGCGTTTGGATAGTTTCAATAACTATCGGTAAATGATTAATCGATAATTTCAATCGCACGCGGCATTGTCGATGCGGGCGCCCGCGCTTCGTTTCGACACAGCTGCACTCCACAGTAATTTTATTGATTGGTTGAATAAATTTTATCTCATGACTAGGCAAGTGTTCATTTAAGTCTTTTGACGTTATGACAGGATTTATGTTCGAAACACATAATTGGCGTATTAATTAAANCTAAACTAAGCCAAAATTATAAAATTATGTTGTATCATTATTTTGCCATTTTTATCGTTTTTACCAGGTATATGAACTATTCTGAGGTAATTTAAAAGATTTTGTGTACAAAAATTAGTTTTTGATCCAAATAATATTTTCGTTATGTTAATTGATTTAATAATTGTTTCTTTAACTTAATTCAAATTACTTAAGACTTAAATACAATCATAATATATCCGCGTACAAAATAATAAATGATTATTGGAAAATAAGTGCTTTATTTATTTACTAGACCCTATAGGTCTTTTCGTTTACGCGCGACCGCTGCCGTTACAAAAGACCGCGCGCCCGCTTGAAGGTTAAAGAAGGCTATAAAAATAAAGTTGGACATAAAGACTTGGTGTAAAGCAAAAAGTTCATTTACGACTTCCTCGCTCGAAAACCGTAATTTTGCGCCACATAAAGAAGGCCTTAAGTACAATATAACAGTAAAAAAAGAGCAGTGACAACATAATTGATACCGTAGGGCGCCGAGTCGACGAGGCCGCAGCGCCATCTGTCTCACGTCCCACTCGTAAAACGTACGTGGCTAATGCACGTAACCCGACGTAAACCGAACCTAACTACCGGCTAACGCAACACATAAATCCTCCGATTCGAAAGCGACAGCTAATATTCTCGAATATTTACTGTGAACCGGCGCGCAGCCACTTTAATCCCCGCTATTCCGGTAATCCTCTTAACGCAGTTTTATTAAGTCGTTCTGGGAGCGGTCTTTGGGATATTATTAAAATTTCGCTCGTCGCCACTCAACAGGGGGTCTGGGAAGGTTGTGACTAGCAAAAGGAGTGCGCAAGTGATGGCCCATTTGTCGAAGCGAAGCAGTCGCCTTATTTCTGCAATTCTCGGATCCGACAATGGGTTGCGCAATATCCTGCCACGCGGACGACACGGAACTCCAGCCAGCTATCGCGCGCTCTTTGATCTCTGCCACAAACACTTTTAAACCGCAACGCTTCTGAAGTTTACTGAACCATAAAACAAGCTCACGCATTCCTGCTCGCTAAAATAATATTTTATTCAAAAGTCTATTTGCGGGCAGGTTTTATTGATAAATTAATATTATCTTGATCGCTCGAAATAAATTGATAACGCGAAATCTTGTTTCGCTAGATATGCCCAGATAAGGTCGAGTCCTAAGTAATTTACTCGTCTAGTACAAAATGCGGCGTCCACTAACAGATATTTTTATCTTTTGCAGGTAAGATAAAACTGGCCGGGCAGGTGAGAGTTTTGTTCTCTTTGCGGTCTTCAATGGACATGTGTGAACTTTATTATTACTGGTTTTTATTATGGCGGAGTGCGGACAAACAAGTCTATGGAGAGGATGAGACAGGATCATCTTGTCACCCGCCGGGTGTGGCTTAATGACATCGATGTTGTTGATAGCAAAGACTTCTATGTACTGCTAGACATGGTGTTCTGGAATGAGATATTGCTCATCAAGTTTATAACACTTATCAACTACTAATTTATTCGATCGCTAGCAAATGAGAGGAGCAGATGTGGTCTGCGAAAGTTATAAAGTCGACACTATCGTTTAACGAGACTACAGAGGTTGTCAAATGTTGTCATTATTTAATTAAAAGCTTCAAATAGTTTATCTTGTAGTATTTTGGAAGACATGGCGGTTTTTGCGGCGAAGCGCTGTTTGGGTATCGTTTATCATATCTCAGAGCAAACACACAACGGTTCCGCAGCAGTAAATTCGTCATAAAGCTTATAAGAGCTGTAAAAACGTTATCGCGTCATTGTTTGCGAAGTCGCCGATGCGTGTGAACCTCACGACAGTCGCTGACGGCCCGAGCTCGAGTCTATTCAGTCGCATTACCCCACATTAAGCTCAGTGTTGCCAGCATTTTATGTGCTTTTGGTTTATTTTAATTTCTTTTTTTTTGTTCGAAATATTCTTCTTGAAAATGAGGTATTTTCATCATATCGTGTAGCTTAATCTGTTTTTCTCGGTATATTCCTGATTAAATGCAACAAAAACGAAACTTATTAGGAGTATGTAACATAATATTTCTTTTCACGTTTTCTTTTGATTTCTATGTTACAGTTACTTTCTTGCTCTTTTTCTTATTGTGTAAGTTACTCAAATGTATGTTGGCAGTTTTAATAGCATTATTGCAGTTACCCGAGTTGGCAACACTGCAACACTGTTAAGGTTGACGATCAGCATTAACTCTCATAACAATAACACTCCGCCGAGGCGAATTGCTATTTATCGCTGCTATTTTAAAACGACATTAAATAACCGTGTACACGACCCGTCTTATCTTAGTTTTATTGTCTCTTTGACCTATTCTTTAATAGACGATGCGGAGTGTGTTAAAGTTAATAATAGATATGATCGGTGAAGTAGCCCGAGGTTAATCTCGAATCGGAGATTTCATCGCCACAATACGAATGCGAGGCGATAAACCGTTGATGGTTGATTGATTCATTTTAGTGTAGATAAAGTTGAGGCGACAGGGTTTACTGCGCGGGTTTTATTGTCTCGACGAGGGTATAAAGAGGTCGCAGCCGACGCGCCGACGTGTACCGCCTGTAATGGCTTTGGCAATATTTATCGTTCTAATTTTAAATTTAGCGGTGTAATGTTGTTTTTCGTCATTTTCTTTTTTATTTTCGCACCGTTTTATTTTTTTATTTGCGGCCTAAACGTTCTTAGAAGTTATGTGGCTTCTTTTGTTTTGTACTTGTGATTGTGACACATCTAAATCGTACAGACGACAGCGCGTCAAGCAAAACACTTCGAGATCTTACGTAGGTTGTAATATGAGCTACTTTCCAACGAAAATGTATAGCGATGTGCTTTCGACTGTACATTTGGCGAATGTTTTTTCCTGAACACGTAAGTGATTCAACCAACACGAACCAATAAAAACGAGCGCCTAAATGCCGGAAAAGGCGTAATGCGACGCTGCATCGCTGAAAAAGGTTTTGACTGCCAAATAACACTGCGGCAACCACAATTTAAGTCATAGACGGTAAAACAGCGGACACTGTGGTCGGAAATTCCGATGCAATGGCTAAAATAAAATCTTTTACGGTGGACTCGCAGTCATTTGCATCCCAGCGACCAGGAAATTGCCTAGACTTAGCTTGAAGCTCTACGCTCTGATTACAATCAGAACTATGGAATATTCGACTCTATTTGTAGAGAAAAAAATTTACTCGCTTGAGAGTTACTGGAAATGATAAAATCGAGTAATTTCATTATGCAGTCAGTTTGGTGATAAATGGAGTCATATTTCTGTCAGATCTTTCACATTCAAAGTTAAGCTATCCCAACTAATATTATAAATGCGAAAGTAACTCTGTCTGTCTGTCTGTCTGTCTGTCTGTTACGCTTTCCCGCTTAAACCTCGCAACCGATTTTGATGAAATTTGGCATAGAGATAGTTTGAGTCCCGGGAAAGAACATAGGATAGTTTTTATCCCGGTTTTTGAAACAGGGACGCGCGTGATAAAGTTTTTCTGTGACAGACAAAAATCCACGCGGGCGAAGCCGCGGGCGGAAAGCTAGTAATTCTATAAATGTAGAGCTTGATTGTCTTTGAATTTCACATTTTTTATTTTTTTCAGACACATCACATTAGACTATACAATTTTGTTACAAAATAGCTCTTATTTAAAACCGTTTATGCTGTCATCTCTACATCTTTAAAGGACTAACAAACAGTTACATTTAATTGACTCATTAATAAACCGACAACATTTCTCTCGGCGACATAAACCGTCAATAATAACAATCAAACTGGAATACCAGCATCGTACATAAACCTGTCAAATGAAAGCACACAAAAGCAATTAGTGGAGGCATTCGTCTGGTTGATTTGATCCGAGATAGTGCATCTGTCTGGCAGCCATCTCGCGCGTGATAGGAATGGAGTCAGTGTTGCCAGTGACTAATTTTTTATTCCCGTATTTGGTGGGGAAAATTATAAAATGGTGCCGTGCTTATAAGGAAAAGCTATCATCGGCTGTCGTAGCGTGCTTTAGGTACGAGTAGGTATACGAATCAAATTGGGGATCCAACTAACGAAAAGTAATACTAATACTAAAAATGTGGATTCTTTTGTCAGAGATTGGTACATAGCCATACGTATTTGTACTTTACCTACCAAAAGAAGATTTTTCAAAATTGGCGTAGATTTTTCTACGGTAATAGATTTGCTGCTGCGGCCGTAAGCTAATCCTTTCAATTATGTTAAAGGACAATGTTCATTTCTGGCCTAGCGTGGACAAGCTGCTAATGAAAATATGAATTTGCAATACACGGGAATTGCTGTAGCAATGGCAACACTGAACGGACAGCAACACGAACGTTATCTCTGTGTTTTATGCTCCCCTGGTGTTCAATCGCTCAAGACAATACCACAAAAAAGCGTATCATTATCTAAAAGATGTTGTACTACAATGTACGTACGAGTAATTTATGTTCTTAAATGTAAGTATTTAATCGTGTAATTGGGAACATTTTATGTAATTAGTATTTAATAAATTATTGTATTTACAGACTGAGTTGTAGATAGTTTCTAAACATCGTTTCAACATTGGAAAACTCCTACATGATGGAATTTAATAAGACCATTCATGTACCCATCTATGTAAGCAGCAGTAATTTTTTACGTACTCGGAAATCACAACCATTGATTCTATTTTAATACGAAGTCGGTTAAAAACTGTCAAATCATTAAAAAAGTATAATTCAATTAAACTTTTTACACCAAGCGTTGAAGCCAAAGGTAAATGTACCCTACATTTTGAAGCAACCTAAAAGTAAAAATAACATTTACTCACACACATTTATTACTACAGTGCCGACTCTGGGTATTTTCCTCAAAAGCTAAGTATAATGTTAAAGTATTTAACCAATTACAGCGCAATGGCTTCGCGTTATTGCTTTTCAACAAATAACTGTGTTTTAATTACCTTGCGGTAGGTAATATTACAAATGAAACTGTAATAATTACATGGCTGTTGGTTGTGACAACGTTTACTGTAAGCAAAAAATGTGTTACAAACCATTAATGATCTATTCAAAGCTATAAATATACCTACGTTTAATTAATACATTTCTTAAGGGTCGACCTTTGAATAGGCATCAAATGAACAAGTTATTTATAAAAGTCATGATCACTGCCATTACGATTTACGATTAGAATAGAAATAGAATATTTCCATTCATAAAGTTGATTGCCTTTATTACATTAGAATACATTAAGTATTGATGATGGCTTAACTGTTTTGGAAGAGTAGCTTAATGTAACGTACAAATTGTAGCCTCGTTTCAGGAATGTTGGATCTTCTTAGAAATCCAAAGCTAATTTTAGCGCTATCGTTATTTAAAAAAAAAAAAATTACTCATTATTGAAACATTGGATTTCTGCCACTAGAAAACATAGTCACACACCGTTACAAAAGGGAAAAATAAGTCAGAAATTGGGTTGAAGGAATCGGACGAAAAGAAATTATCAAAATCTCATCACGCTTAACGCTTGATAATCTTTTCGGTCATATTGATACTATCACAATACAGGTTGATTTAATACTGATAAAAAAATCGTTATCGGTATTTCGATAATAACGCTATCGGTTTTTCGATAGAGTACCGTTGCAAACTTGCAGCCCTATATCTTCTTGAATAGTGATGTTTTACGAGCGCGTACGCTTTAAACAACAATGTTCCTGTTGCAACCGCGCTTGTAGCCGCTTTTAAAATTTTAATACAGTAATTTGCGGGCCGCGAGCACCGCTCCGTTCGTGACGGCCATTGCAACAGACGCTTCGTGAGTGATGTAATTCACTTCACTATTCCCTCTGTATTTGTTCTCTATTACTTTTTATCCGACGCAAAAGGGTGTTATTTGACGTGTGTATCTTGTGTCTGTCTCCGGAATCACAATTTTGATCCAGTGTTTTTGTTTGAAAGATGACTGGATCTGTTCTATTATGTATTCTTAGATAGTTTCACTATCATAATATAATTTTCAAAAAACCATAGGTAACTTACATTTTCCCAAAATAACCCAAAGACGTATAAAAAATGTACTTTACATTTGTAGCCCTTTATGTTAGCGACAAATAATTCATATGTATCAATTTAGTAATATTTCTTTCCAAGCTTCATCATATATCGCAAGTCAACCGCAAAATTATGCAGAAAAATTGACGCATAAACCTAACTTAGCAGTTTGTAGAGTCATATTTGCCTACCGTACTCACTTTATTATCCCCGTGTTTGTGCTCTATTACTTTTGGCTGGTTATTACCGTGAGTGCATACTGCGAGTGGCGTGTTTTAATTATTTAATGAATGTAACGGCGCGCCGGCCGACACATGGCCGCTCGCCCGCGGCTTCCGTCCTCTAAATGTGCCTCTAATTACACAGCCCTACTTTTAACTAATAACTCCACGGTGGGAACAAATCGCTCACTCTAATTTTAGTTGCATACGTTATGCAATCGCCCCACTAATACGCTCCTAATTGCCGCCTTTATTTGTTGTACTTTTACCCAATTCAATCTACAAATATCTACTCAGTCCGTCTCCGTGCTCCTTCTTGAGTCAAACTTTGAAGCCGAGCTCCGTATTTTATCTCTGTATAAATTGTATTAGTTAAATTTTCTTAACTTCGGTACCGTAACCGTTTCAACGAATTCAAGTTCGACAATTCTTTACGAAATTAATAAAGTTTTAATTGAATTCTGTTGGAAAGCAATTTTGGTCGATGTCAAGCCGAATCTGTCTAGTGTTTAAAATATTATGGATTTTTATAGGCATGAAACGTATCTGAACAATGCCAGGGTTGGTGCCGGTTTCTGGTCACGTGTTCACAATTCCTTTGTTCGTATGACAGGAATTCTCGGAGCCACTGCGATCCGTCACGATGGCTATCTGAGACATCCCAATGAGGATTTCTTGCTAAATCAGCTACATCGCTGTCATTTCTTTTATAGTCCTGCTCTTGAGCCTATTGTTTCATATTGTGCGCTAAATTGTTTATTATTCTATCCGAGTGCGGTTATTCGAAGCAGTTAGTCTTTATTGTTATTGATACGCACTTAATTGAGTAGCGCCACAGCGTTCTCGAGATTCAATCTCAGTAAATCAGAGTTAAGGTTTTCTTTGCGCGGTAGATTTATGGCGCAAGACTCCGCACTCCGCCCGTTCGTCTATTTCCTCTGCCTTTCTACCGCCTGGTAATACTTCACGTCTGCCTGTACGTGTCTAGCAAATTCCTTTCCCATTATTTTACTGTATCCCATCATTGAAGAATGAGCCTCGTGAGTCAGTTACGTACGATAATGTTTATAATAATTCATACTCAGCTTACCAAAACATTTGCTGGATCGGTTTCATCATAATACATTTTCTCAGTAGGGAGAAACGTTTTGAATATGACAAGAATAAATGAGATGTCTTGTACTTGAAATAGTGGGGCGATAGTGAGAGCAATCGATCACAGAACTCGTACGAATTGCAACATTTATATAGATCTCGTCCCGGACCTTCCCACTTTTATCCCGGAGATTTATTTGTACTCGCGACACCTCATGGCCCTTTGAAGTTGTTGGATGGGGGGAACAAATTCTTACTGAGCTCCGTTTTTAATTAAAACAACATAAAGTTACAGCTTCATAGCATTTCTTAATCTTATTCTAACTTACCTTAGTCTCGTGTTTGAAAATGTTTTGCGAGGTGAAATTTAGCTATGTTGATTCTAGATGATAATGCGTTTATATTTATAAGTCCATTATGTGAATTGATGTGAATGAACTAAGCAAACGATTTAAGATAGCTAACAGTGCTTCTTGTATAACAATATTAGAGCCATTTGCAAAAAACGTTTGAAGACATTAGCGAGAAAAAAGGTCAAGCACTTGGCAAGATGACTGGGCCGATATGGCGCGAGTGTTAAAAGCCATTACAGGAAGCCATTGTCCAAGCGGTGAGTCAACTGGAGTGCGATCTCAAGTTAATCCGGTGTACGCGGATAACAGCGCTAACAATGTGATAAAGCCGCTCCCGACACGTCGCACTCTCGCAATAACTATAAACTATCAACCGCAAACGTCTGCCATCTTGTAGCCGGAGTCGATGAAATATCCACATCTCCCTCCCACCCCCAAAAGTGGCTGCCGTGTTGTCTCCCTCCTACACCCCACGGTCTTTTGCAGACGGGCGCAAAGGCGAAGCAAGCAGTTTTACAGAATTTTGTTGGGGAACACGATAGTGTGATTATCTCAATGCAACAGATTTAACGTTTCTACTTCAGGACCTCCTCAGATTGTACTGACAAAAAAACTAAATTGCTAAACGTGTCCGTATTTATGTTTTTATGTAAATATCCTAAAGTTCTAATGTGTTGTTTTATGTCAATAGCATTTTAAATCAAACGACTCATACCTAATGTTAATGGATTTGTCAAAAGCACTTTGAATTAAAATTCTAAAATTGATTCCGTCTGTGGATAATTAAGATGAATGGGCAATAAAATCTCTCACAGAATTGGACTTAAGGTTACATTTATAGCGAAACTCGTAATCCATAAAAGATAACTTGTCGCCCGTTTGCGCATCCCATTTCACGTCGACGAGCTGAATACCTACTCAACTTCGTATTCTCCTGGTATTGGAGTTTAAATTACACGAATTAATCCAGGCGGGTACTTCGCCTTCCCGAGGGATGAATGGAGCTTACGGACTTTATCCCGTATAGAATTTGCTTGTCGCAACTGATTTTGTTTTTACATATTAAAATAAAAACACTTTAGCTTTCATCTTCTTACTTCTTAAGAATTCACTACACAGATGTTTACTATAAAGCGAATTCAAATAAAGTTTGCAAGTTATATGCAATGTTACAAACACTTTTGTGTTTTACAACCCGAAGGAGCTGACGTGAGCGTTCATAAACTATTGTTGTTTGCTGTTCCAGCAGCGGTAATGTATTTCTGAAAAGCAGGCTGCGATAAATACACATTAGTTTGATGTTGAGCGTATGCATTGCGGTTCACAAAGAATTGCTTTAGTGATTCAGTGGTTGAATTAGTATGGCGATCACAGAGCACTTTCTCAATGGTGCGATGTCGCATGAATTATTGATGGGGGCGGGAGGCGAGCAGACGCGGCCGCGACATCTCCGCACACCATTTTATT
This sequence comes from Ostrinia furnacalis, assembly GCF_004193835.3. Taxonomy (NCBI): domain Eukaryota; kingdom Metazoa; phylum Arthropoda; class Insecta; order Lepidoptera; family Crambidae; genus Ostrinia; species Ostrinia furnacalis. The sequence goes on from NW_021135425.1 coordinate 470,238, forward strand.
GTTATAAATTATTCTTTTTCCTCGACTACTTTTACTGACACGTCACATAATTCACGTGCTATGGGTATAATAATATCTATTTTACGACCAGTGTCGTCACCTTTGAATGGAACTGATTTTATAGTGGTCATTCATTTTGCAAAATATGACAAGTTAAAGGATAGTTAAATTGAAATTGTGTCAAAATTTTAATTGTCATGGAAATTGCTACAGTCGTAAAATAAAAGGCATAATAACAACTATGGACGTATTATTAAACAACATTAAAATAACAGACGTTTCGAGTGAATTTTCGAAATCGCTCGCCTCGCGTCGCTGGTTGTAATAAATGTAAACGAAATGACATGCATTTATGAAGATTTTAAAACGATCAACGAGGTTTGAGGGGTTGTCGTCGTCGCTTCGGTGCACGTCGACAGGTTCTCAAACTGTTAATCAATTACACACGCCGTTGGTCCGCGCGCTTTTTCCGCCGCGTAATGGATACCACAACACACGTACCGGTAACGAGTACGTAGCTATGTACACAAGTCGGTTGGGTTCACGCACGGATGCCTCCACAAGTACATGGCTAAGCTACGCTACACGGTGTTCTGCGCTCGTGTGCGGTTGCCTGTTTTTTATTCGTGCATGTGTGGCAGCTTTATGCTCCTCGTGGGGCTCGGATGGCATCGCGGCGCGTCGCGTGTGTGCCCGCTGCTATTTTTCGAGAGCCCCGCTTGCGTGCACGGTGTCGTTTTTGCGCTCTCTTTGTTTTATTGTTTTCGTTTGCGACTACAAAAATGCTCCATCGTTATTGTTCACTCTACTGTTGTCTTCACTCATTTCGCCGTTACGAGCGATTTCTTAGCATCCGTTGCATTATAATAGCATTATTAGATGCTTTTATAGATCGTTTTTGCCTAGTTAGAGTTCTATTGAAGTTTTTGTAACCTCGTTGTAAACATGGACGTTTTATTGTTGTTTATGGGGTATAGCTAACGACGAGCGGCTTGACACGGTCGATCGGCCACCAATTGAGGGCTTTCGGCGCACAATGAACGATTGGATTTGTTATTGGTAAAGCAGGGGTCTCTCATTTGCATAAGGACGCAGAGTTAACGTCCGCGGCCCAAATAAAGACGGAAAGTAATTTGCATATGCAAATATCTTGCCGTTCTCATGCAAATACTTGCTGTATTACAAACGGCTTAATGATACTTACACAGCCTCTGGGATCCCCTGGGTGCTTCGTGCGAGCCCTATTTGTCTTTCAATCGCGGCCAATTGAAGCTGATGTTTGCTTTAATCGCTCAAACCTTTTTTTCTTANTTTTTCTTACAAACCGAACTACAACATGACTGCGGCATTTAAATTTGCATTTACTGAACTTTATGCTATCTGGCTAAGAAGCGCCCATTAAAATGAATAAATTTAAAAAATGAGATTCACATTTAACATTTTCTTTCAGTGGTTTTATGTTTGCTGTAAATACGTCGCTAAATAATGTATTTATTTTTTTTGAACAAGCATCTTTTTAAAATAAGAAATGTTAATTTTAGCTTGCGTCACCCCTTTTCATTTTGTCACACAATGGCAGACGTTTACCTCTGGGGAAACGAGTAAACTCTTTAAAAAATAGTGTTTTATAATACCTTATAGAATTTCATCATTCATCGGTACACAAATTACGTTTTAACAAACCACTTGACCTATTGATAATATTAGTAAAGATTACCCACTAGTAGGTAAATGTTTATTCAAACATACTTCAACAACAGCTTGGAATAGAAACAGAATTAAATCTTTCTGAAGCCTCAGGTTATAAACAAATTGAAATCGCTCCGAAGAGATTATATTTTTTGTGGACTGCGAAATGTGCAAGCAAATATATTCAATAAATCTGTGTGACTAATGGCTATGTAATCGTGTAGTAGATACAGTCAACAGCACGCCAGTTTTAAAATATTTTTTGCAGATTATCGCTTACTAGCTTTCCGCCCGCCGCTTCGCCCGCGTGGAATTTTGTCTTTCACAGAAAAACTTTATCACGCGCGTTCCTGTTTCAAAAACCGGGATAAAAACTATCCTATGTCCTTTCCCGGGTCTATGCCAAATTTCATCAAAATCGGTTCAGTGGTTTGGGCGTGATAGAGAGACAGACAGACAGACAGACAGAGTTACTATCGCATTTATAATATTAGTATAGATTACAAACTACACAAGATACCTCAATATTCACCTTGTTTGCCGCCATATTATGTACTTTAGATCAAAAGGTTGTTGTATTGTAAGCTTCGAACGAGTTTTATCTTCGTGTAGAGGCAGTCCAAGTGTCAATCAGACTTTTTGCTCTGTAACATTGTCTTGACAGAGTGATAATGACGTTGCGTAAGTTGCGTCACTGCGACCATTATACGACTACGAGTATAATCACCATAATGGTAATACTCGGAAGTTATTAGTTGTAAATTTTTATTAGCTAGAAGCGTAGCCAGTACAGTTTTATGTTACAATGCTATTTACATTGTGTATTAATGCTTTATCTCAGTGTTGTTTTATTGCCTCAAGAGCAGTAAACGCGATGTGTTGGCGTGTGTGCCCTCACTATTTTTATGCGTTTCGCTGACTTTATATCGTTGCCTTTGTTAAAGCGCTGGGAAGTGCCAAATAATGTAAGCGTTTTGAAGGTGCGCTGTAAACATACAATATCAGTTTGATGCTTGCGCTGTTTGGCAAATTGCGCTTTTGGGTGGATGAATAATTTAATGACTAAGCTTCACATTTACATTCTAGTGTTTATTAAGTCTTTAGTCACTTGTACTCTGACAATGACTAACTGTAACATCTAGTAGGGTGTGCTCAGCAATCTAGCCTTGATTTTATTTTTATTTAAAGATTTAAAAGAATAAACAACTCATATGAGGCTTCCATAAATAATCAACAGACAACAGATTTATGAGAGCTAAATAATACGCATTCGTTATTTTGCCATAGAAATCAGATTTCATTGTACAGACGACGGCTTATCATCCTAAACACTATAGCCTCTCAGGTAGTTGTATTATGTGCGATTTTGCAATAAAAATGCTTAGTCTGATGTGTTGTTGACTGTACAATAAACTTTCTGTTTATCCCCAGGCCGCGATATTATCACACTATACAAATAGCGCTATTAACCTTAACACCGCTAACGCGACATGTTCGGAACCGCTGGCTTGTCTGTCTCGCTCGCACACTGTTTCGCTCGCTCTCGCACAGGGTTACCATTTTACCATTCAATAGTTTTCTTTACCGAATTTTCCGACTGCAGTAATTTTCCTATGATTCGAGTACCTACAACAATATCGAAATCTAAATTATAAAACCGTTTTTACCATCAATCCCTATTTTTAAGTGACCCCTTTGGTAACAAATAAATAACAGGAAATTTCATAGGGGTCACTTAAAAATTAGGGATTGATGGTGGTTAATTTGATCTTTTATTCCGTTATTAATCTGTGAAGAAAGCCAGCAGCCCTCTTAATAGATTTAATTTCCCTTCCTGAGAAATTTTAAAATATAATTTCCCTGATGACACCGTCAAAAATTTTCGTGAATCAGGCGGGAAAAAAGAACCTAATGGTAACCCTAAACCCGCGTGGCCAAAAACCGATGCCGATGCAGCTTGTTTTAAATAACGCAGCGATGAATTAAAGTGATAGCACGAGCGTGATCTTGTACAAACGTGACGTAATCGCTGGTAATTGATAAAACAAACATTAGTTCGCGCGGGACCCGACTCGATAAAATCGCTCGCCCCGACTTTGAAACTCGGATCGAGTCGATTTTAACTTCAAATAGGCGTTCGATGACCTGTTTATCGGTCCGGTAACTCGGTACCTACCTGTAATACTTCAATAACTTTTCCGTATTCGTCCGTCGTGATGTGGGAAAATATTCACGGCATCGTTAACACGTGCGTGACTCGTTCTAGCACAAAAACTAAACGAGTAAGAAATACTTTATCATGTTATTCAGAAATGATTCAAGATAAATCGGAATCATATTCGAAACATTTTAAAGTCAATAAAGTAATTCGTAATTATTTCATTTTTTACTTCGGTTTTAATCTCAGATGATTAGAGGCGTGTATCTTGTAAGTAATAAACAATTGCTATTATGCGAACATGTTGAGGAAACGAATGACCAAACCGTTTCATCATTAAAATTAATAGAATAGAATAACTTTACAGCACATTACCTACTTGAGTGTCGGGTTAATAGCTACATGATGGGTTTTCAAAACGGACCATCAAGAAATGTTTACTATCCCAACATGGCTTTTTATTACGAACTTGTTTTAAACCAGCGCGGCGAAGAATTAGAGACATCGTGTGCTTTCTTTGGCACAGCTATAATTCCATTTTCTCTGCCAGGGTAACACGAGCGCGGTGGAGCTCATTTCATAACCCATAATGCGTTGGTACTGTCCCGTTTTCTCGCAGGGCGTCGGAGGGGGATACAAACNAAAAGTTTACACTACCATATACCGCATCTATACGCTACGGCAAGTTATACAGAAGACTGAAGAGTCTAACTTGCCTATATGCTTGACGTTCTTAGACTATGAGAAGGTCTTTGAGCCTGGCTGAGCACGAGGGCGATTCCTCGTGCTCGGCACAGGCAGGGAGATGTAATAATACGTTCGGGAAACTACATAGCATCTTTTCGACCAAAACACCTCAGTGCCTAAAGACGAAAGTCTACAATCAGTGTGTGTTACCAGTAGTGATGACATACGGTTCGGAAACGTGGCCTCTTACTAGGCCTTATAATAAGCTCAAAGTTGCACACCATAGTATGGAGAATGATATGCTCGGTGTTTCTTTTGGAGATCGAACCATAAATGAGGAGATTCGTAAACGAACTAAAGTCGCCTGACATATAGCGATCGGATTAGCAAGCTAAAGTGGCAATGGGCAGGGCACATAGTACGTAGAACAGACGGCCGATGGGGCAAGGTTCTGGAGTGGAGGCTATATACGTGTACGTGTTTGTCGGGAGGCGCTTTCTTTTTTTAACCAACTCCGGAACTAGAACCGGAATTCCGGAGTTGAGTGTCCAATATCGGAAATCAGTTCCGGAATTGAAAACCATCCGATATTGCAAGCCCTAATCCCAACATGGCTTTTTATTACGAACTTATTTTAAACCAGCGCGGCGAAGAATTAGAGACATCGTGTGCTTTCTTTGGCACAGCTATAATTCCATTTTCTCTGCCAGGGTAACACGAGCGCGGTAGAGCTCATTTCATAACCCATAATGCGTTGGTGCTGTCCCGTTTTCTCGCAGGGCGTCGGAGGGGCATACAAACAGCTATAAAACGGTCCCCAGCTAAATTTGAACCGTGTGCCGTTGGAGGTAGATTCCGTTTTAGATTAGGTGGGCACGATGTCTTCCGTTCTCGGCAAGCACTACACTTAGGTGGAAGTTTTCTGCTTCATTTATTAGCAGCCGAATGTCGAGCCAATAAACCGGCGAGTGCTCGCCAGCTCGCCACCCTCCCCAGACGATTTATGAGTGATACTCGCACTAATTCCAATAACAGCACCCCCAATTTGAATGTTAATTTTTAACAATTTAAGACTAGTGACTTTGTTATAAACCCGTCTTGAATTCCAAATAGCTCACCTCGTTCATTTCGGATTTACGCCAGGAATGGCCGTAAACGTTCGGGCAATAATACTTATTTACGATTACTGAAGCGAGAAACGCTACAGTTATTCGCGATTGAACCGAACAAATACCTAAAGGGACAAAGGACGCCATTACATCAAAATATCAAATGAATATCGAGAGAGCTTCAAAAGGATTTATTATTGGAAAGATATTAAGATTATGGAAAATATATTTTGTTCTTTTATCTCAATGTATTCGTGATTTCAAATAAAAGTAAAATCATTTGGTACGCCCACATCATGTGTTGTATAATTTCTTACTTAAACAGAGGTACGAATAGGTACTACAAGCTTTTTTATGACTTTTGTAGATCTTAAGTCTTTATTTAAGTATGTAGTTATTGATTAAAGACAGTTAACGTGTTAAGTAAAGCGTTTTGATGAAAATGCTGTTTTGCAGCTGTTATACAGCTCTATTTTATGTGTTTATTAATCTATTCGCATGTAGCCATAACTTTACAAGTCAGAATTACGTTTAATTTTAGTGTAATCTTCTTTTCAGGTAAGCTGCCGCTATAAAATAGGAAGTTGTTCATAATCCTGACCTGTAAGGTGAGTACAACTGCTATTTTAAACAATAGACTCCAAAAATGTTGTTACGACTTGCATGAAATTAATATTCATTTCTGTATTTACATACAAATAGATAATTTTGCATAATTAGGTGTTTTCAGAAACCTTTGTTGTGAAATCGTGTTTTATCATACTGAATGATGTTCCTTTGGGCCACGTTTCCACCATTATTGCTATTATTACGAATTCGCTTGTATTCTCAGTTTTTTTATTTCTTTTTACTCTGCAATTTCGAGTTTTAAGTGCTTTTATATCTTTCAATTTTTATAATTTGTCATTACGAGATGCCGGCGATTGCTTTATAAGCGTTTGTTTTGATAGCCGAGTGGAAAGGTTCGTGGAAATAAAAACCAAATTAGATCTTCAAACGCGGATTCAGGTCGAATGATATTAATTCTGCAAAAGATAAAAGTGTTTGATGTTGAAAACAGACTGTACTTTGCTATATTACGGGAATTATTAAATTTGAATATAACTTTGGTACGATTTCTTGTCTAAATAGTTAAACCAATTTTTATTTATTTGTATTCTGTTAATCCCAGTATTCTATCTATTTAGTTATGTCTAAAAAGTTCAGGCAACGTATTAAATACTTATATTATGCTTTTGGTATCATGTTTAAATAATTTTGTATTTTTATCCAAGTTTTTGATATCACGACATAGATTTTCAGCGGCATACCGAAAGCCGCGGGCATAAGCTGTATGTCTACGTTTCTGAAATTGACAAATAGCATTATTATGTAGTCAAAGTCAGTGTCTTTAGCCAGTTCATTGTTGTGTCAAACGAATAAACCCAGTACAATAGCCTGCGTCTAAATAACCCATTCTAATGTGTCGTTTGTGACCGCAGTGAAACGACGAAATCCGGCGAGCAAGCCTAGACTGTGCCAAGTTTGGATTTTATTTTCAAAGCGAGTAGGTTCTTACTATTCGTAGCATACACCATTTTATTAGTAAACATGTTTTCTTGCCGATAAAATAAGAAGCAAGTATCGTATTGGATAAATCTTTGAACTGTATCAACTCAGAATGCCAAAATTCGAGTCTTTCGCGTAGCTCTAGATTTTATTGGAGTCTTTTATTGTTAATCTACTTGTTGTTCTTAGTAACAGTCTTCAAAAAAGTCAATAGTGCAGGAAAAAATAAAATTTTATTATAAGCAAGTAGTTAGTACTATTTTGTTCAGAAAATCCTATTCTTACCTACGTTCAAAGCAAAATGACGCTCTGCCTTTCCATCACGTGTTCAGTATAAATAGCTTTATTATTCAGAAAACGATATTAAATTCTGAACGCATACACGGCAATAATAACCTATCAGGTTCACGAATGTGTACTTAAATTGGTTATAAATAACGACTGGTTATTTCGAACGCACAATCAATCTAAACATTGTAATCTTATGCAGTTGTAACAAAAGCAGTTTTGCAATAAATAAAAATAGTCTGATGATGAAATAAATTATTCAATCTATACTTCTACAGTCTATACTGATGTTATAAAGCTGAACTTATTTATTTGGTTGAACTACTGGTCCGATTTTGAGTAATTCTTTTTGTGTTGAATCGCTAGTTTATCGAGAAAGGTAGGCAATTAGCCATTATATAGCATCACGTCATGCTACTACGACCAATAAGAGCGTCAATAAAAAATGTTGCGAAAACAGGAAAAAATATTCGAACGATTTTCACGCGTACGAAATTGCGGGAAATATAATATCATAATACCTATATCATTTCTTTTATTTATTTATTCCAAAAACAAAATACATTGTATAGGAAATTTAGTTAGACATTAAAATTCACACAATCTGCAATTCAATTAAAATAAAATTAATCTAATTTAACCCTAAAATAACACTTAGCAGTGGAATAAATCAGTTTAATATTATGTTAATCGAGTGATTGACCGAATAGTCACATCACTAGCACGGTATTATTTACAGAGAGAACTTTCACGCTTTACACTTTGATCTCCCACCTCCGGCTTTCTTATCCCTCTTTAATTATTTCGCCTTTGTACCTACCTCCCTCCTAACTCGTGGAGTGAATTTTAAGAGGTTGTCACAAAATGGACTCTTAATGATAGATCGCCCGGAGTCCTGCCAGCAGGACTTAAAGTACTTCCGGTAGGACGCAAAATTAAAAGATCACAGTTTCGTAAGTATACATTGTACAAATTTCAAATTTACACGAAAAAATAGAGTGTTTCTCTCTCTTTCACCTAATAGTGCCCAAGATCGAAAAACGCGACTAACCGTTAGTCGGAGCCCGATGGCGCACGAGTATACACGGGGGCAGCGCGTTCGCGCTCGCGCGACACATTTTGACGCGCCGGGCGTGGAGTCGGCAACATTTNAAAATTAGTTAGACATTAAAATTCACACAATCTGCAATTCAATTAAAATAAAATTAATCTAATTTAACCCTAAAATAACACTTAGCAGTGTTGAATAAATCAGTTTATGTTAATCGAGTGATTGACCGAATAGTCACATCACTAGCACGGTATTATTTACAGAGAGAACTTTCGCGCTTTACACTTTGATCTCCCACCTCCGGCATTCTTATCCCTCTTTAATTATTTCGCCTTGGTGCCTCCCTCCTAACTCGTGGAGTGAATTTTAAGAGGTTGTCACAAAATGGACTCTTAATTACTGCCGGGCCCAGTTTTATTTGTAAAATTAATAAGTTTCCTTTTTAGTCGACTGTTATTGCGTTAGATGGACTCACAAATTATTTATTTTGTTAGAATTCAGCCGAATAATGAGTTTCCAACTTCAGTTATGTAAAATCAATTTACACAGACAAATCACTTGACTTTTAACTTTTAACCACTACAGAATATAAATAACTACATCGCGTAGTTGTGAATAATATTCATACTTATGAATAATATTATCGCTTGACGTTGCCGTGTCATTTAACGATCAGTGAATTATGCTAATCTGTTAGCTGCTTGGGAAAAACTTAAACTTTAAACTCGTAACCATGCCTAATTTGACATTATTAATGGAAGTATTAATTAAAAAAAAAAATTTACATAAACAGCAATAAAACGCTACAAAATATGCATTTGGGAAACTAACATTTAAAATGATTATCTAAAAAAAAATAGTCATTCTAATCTCCGATAGCAGGATAAAGGACTTTAAACAATAACTCAAAGCGAACAAAAGTACTAGGGTACGGATTACAGATCGTAAATCTTCGCGATACGAAAACTATTCCATTTTGTTGAATAAGCAGTTCCTAACCGAATGGAAATAAAAACGCGTTTCATCTGGTGTGCGGCGCCCCAGTCAAAAGTGTATTATTTTATTGAGGAAGTCGGCCCAGGCTGCCGCTCGTTAACCGCTCTGGCTATCAAATTTAAACCATTACCATTTTATAATGCCGTAAACGGTTCATGACTCCCGACGACTATTCTATAATTATAAAATAACACTCCGAATCGAGTTTCTCACTCGGGCGAGGACGAATTAAGTAATTGAGTTACGCTGAAATTTAATCTGCCGAAATCGGGATGAGACTTCAAAGGTTTATTGTGTCGAGAGATTGCACGAACAACAAATGTTTGACAATCTCTAAGCCAGACAATAAAGCTGAGGTTTTTCCCGGCTTAATTAGCCTCTTAATGTGGAAATGAGAACGCGAGTTTTTGTGCGAAAAACCCTGTAACTTTCAATTAAGCTTGTTTCAATTAACGTGATCTAATACCGGTACCAGGAGAGCATTACCCCGGGAGAGTAGCGTGTTGATTAGAAAGTTTGCGTGCGAATTAGTGGGTAGCGACGCGGGAGGGCGCGCTAATCGCATTATCGGCCACTTCTAGATATTCGCAGCGGCCCGGTGGGCTAACTACTGCCAACTTTGCCGGCTAAACTTGTCCGTCTCATTTATGTCTACCAAACTGTTATGGGAGCCTGGTAACCGGTACACGCAACACGTATTCAACTAAAACACGCCGTGTATTTAATTATTAATCGTTATTATGATAATGATGACGCAACGGTACTCGATAAAAGATCTCAAGTCTCTCAACAAGTGCCGCCTACGTGTAATAAAGAATGGCATTCTCGCAGACGATCGTCGATTGTCAAGATACAAATGGAGCGCTGTTTACCGGTTCGTAGAATGCGGTGTAAGATTATTACGTTTGAATGCGTCGTCTCACATTGTTTTTCCCGAGTAAACAGCGGAACAAAGAAAAGCTAGGAAAACCTTGTTAACTTTTTAAAGCATTCGTTTGCTGCTCATGCATTATTCAGCGATTTGAGTACACGCGAGTCTGTCGGTACACGTGTTGCCGGCCACTGAGCCAGTCTTACCCTCCTCACAATTGACATTTTGCAAAGAGCCCAACCCTTTGTTGCTCGGATGAAATGTGAATTTCAATGAAAACGAGGTTAAAATTGCTCAGGCCCGTCATAGCCGTAAAAAGAGATTTCATTACTCGTCATTGTTGTGTTATGATTCGCATTTCGTGAATTATTAGGGAGAAAAAGCGCTTTCGTGCAATTTAGCGTCTGGAGGAGCTTTGGCGGGAAGTAATTAACTCCTAAGCTGCTATTGTGGTTTTCGTTTGCTTTTGTACAATTAAAAATAATTTAAAATAATAGGTTGGGGTAAAGACGGGTGGAATAATTTCGCTCTTTGAGTAAGTCCCGGAGTTAGCATCTTGTTTCATTAGGCTGGCCGTCTCGGTAATATTTATATGCCCTGCGGACGAGTCATGAATATTTACGCGCGGCCGGGCTTTAAAACAGCAAATTTTAACAGAGCTCTACCCTTTTCGAGCTTCGCTATCAAACAGCGATATCTATATTTCGCTGAAGAAGATAAAATAGCATGCGCATTAAATAAAATTAATAATAAATGACAGGCAATTATTATTTATCAAAATGAGGATGCTCGATGCTCATAAAAGTATGTTTTTTATCTTTTGTAGAGTCGACAGCGCATCAGACGCTTAATGAGATGCACTTCGACTATGTTCTCATAAAAATTACCACGTTTTTTGACAAGATTTGACTAAGGCTGGGTTGCACCATCTTACTTTGACTTTAACAAACGTCAAAAATCTGTCAAACTCCATACAAAATACGCCGGTTATCGTTATAGTTACGTTCAAAGTTAGGTGGTGCAGCTCAGCCTAAGAAGGTATTTCATAAAGTAAAAGTGCTGCTACTATGTATCGCCTACTACAAAATTAAAAAAAAAGTAGACAAAGTTGTAAAATTCTCAGATTTTTTAACAGTGCTTTTTACGTACTTTCAGCTCAAATTACCAAAACAATTATTTACAAAACGTGTCCCGATTCACAAATTGAAACATTAAATATTAATAGACTTCGCAGCTTCGCTACAAAGTTTGTACCGTAATTATTTTGATAGTTTCATCTGTTGTTGAAGGGCTGGCAAACAAAGGGATTGTCTATGCCTCCCCCGGGTGGGGTAAAAATTGCGCGTCTATGGCCGATGCGGGCATAGACTCGTAAAAAGTGTTCGGCAGAGAATAAATAACACACTTCGATGGGGTCCGACTCGGACCACGCCGCGTGCCGTGGCTAGTCTTGTCGAATGCGGATTAGTTGAGCAAAAATAATAATATTGTGGGGTGAACCGTTATATTTGGATTTGGCGATTATTTACAGGCTTATACCGATAAAGCTTTATGGTATGTTTTTGTTTTGCGCTATTTGCTTTCTGTTTATTTAATTTCTTTTGTTATTTCGACGTTTGGACTGGTGGTTCGCGTGCCAGAGGTTCAGTACCTCTAGTAGGAAAAACTTTCGAGTTCGTTTCGTTGCGTATTCAAAGTGTCATCGAAAAATTTTGTATGAAAAATTAAACAGCGCCCCCTATATTATAGCCGCCCTAGGGGGCGCTGTTTAATTTTTCATACAAAATTTTTCGATGACACTTTGAATACGCAACGAAACGAACTCGAAAGTTTTTCCTACTAGAGGTACAGTTCAGTTCGGTTCAGTCCCGAGTACAAACATTTGTGCGCATGATATCGCATATTTGTTTGGATTTAATAGCCTGGATATTTTCCTTGATTAAATATTGTATGTTTTATCCGTTATCTGGAACCCATTGTGCAAGTTTTGTTTAGTATGGGACTAGATGGCGCTGTGTAAAATGTCCCTGGATTTTTTATATCACCAGAATATTTCATTTAGGTACTTGCCGTTTCAGCTTCGACAAAAATACTATGTTTTTAGTATCATACAGCTATGTTTGCCCGTCATTAAGGGTATTACGGATTTACACGTGGCATTTTAGCCAACTCGGTTTGTAAACATGTCGTGTGAGAGGTCGGTATTGGCTTAAAATATCGCGTGGATATTGATCAAACATTTGACAACATGTTCCTAAGTAAATAGAAATGGAATTTCTATTTAGAAACCGTTGTTTACAGATTTGTGGTAGTTCACTCCAAGTGTTTTAATTTTAGAGCCATTATATTGATAATGGTAATCTAGCTTTTCTTTTGTTATTTATGATGGTATTTAGGTCCTGAGTTTCCCACCACAATGCTAGAGGGGTCTACTTTGAAAACAATACGTGTTTATGCTTATACCATCTTTTACAACATAAATATTGTGTAAAAATTGAAATTAGTTGCGTCTAAGAGTTGAACCAACAACGAAACGCGTTCCTTCGCCAACGTTTGACATTCGTGATTAGAATATTAATTGTTTTGTGACAATGATAAAATATTAAAATAAGGGTTACTAAATCGGTGAGGCAATTCCAGAGTTTGTCCTCTAAAAGGGTTAATATAAATATGATTAATTTTGTCTCTACTCTGTCACTACCATTACCACAGAATAAGTAACCATTACATAATAAGGTTTACTTATTCCTGAAGGCCGTTAGACAAGTTCTATTATGACTCTATCCTTGTTGCTAACACAATAGTCTAATAACACTAGTTCGTGTGCTATAAATTCGGTTAAGTAAGAGCAACTAATAACTGTCTAAGCTCTCTGCGATAACTCAAATATAATAAAGCAATATTGCTCGTCGACAAAATAATCCAACCATACATAAAATCAGTCGACCATCAAGCCTTTTTATGGTTGTTAAAACTGAATTTATAACAACTTCGTGCAGAGGTTAATTGATTGCTAACCCTATTAAATGGCAACTTAAACGGACAAAAAACTTGAACTTTACATCAATGAATATTCACGATGACCTATAAAAAGTTGTTTCTAAAATGCGAATCTTTTTGTGGGATCGAATTTTTATTTGATTTGTTTTTGCGGACATACAAAAAGTTGATTAAGATCCCAGTGATTGTATTGCAGCTAGGTGGTCTATACATAGAACCTATTTACCAAAGCGTGATGCTCTATTGACTTGATACCTAATTATCTACAAAAGCACATCCATCGTTAAATTTTTCGATGGTAAATTTATGGGAGTAATCAGTGTTGAAAACAAGGGAGGGTGTAGTTTTTGTTACAAAAAGTAAATAAACAGTGCTGTTATTTTCATAATTACATCGACGGGCGCCGACAATTCGTCCGTGAAAATGTTGGCACATCAATCTAATCAATACAAGGCTTCTTATTTCAGTTAAAATGATGCGATTTTGCCTTTGTTCCCGTTGAGTCACACCATTTTGTGTAACACTCAAAGGGAAGAAAAAATGTGGCATTGAACAGTGTTACTAATCGGTTATTTTTTACCAATGGGTAGTGTTACACATATGGTGTGACTCAACGGGAACAAACGCGATTTTGCAACAAAATGTAAGGTCAGGTGTCCTTTTAACTGTAACGGACTGAAATCTAGATTTAATTTTATTTATGTCCTCTTTTGTGACCAACTGAATATTTCATTATGTAATTTGCTCCTCAATTCAAGTAAAGAAAAGTCTCTTTTAAGGGTTAAAGAGAGAAAAAATACAATTTCAAACTAATAGTATTGAATAGCTTGGCCCGAAACTTCGCTCTCATAGATTTGCATAATTCAAGCCATAAGCCTTGCAGATTGTTTTAAGCTTACAAAATATCAGCTCCTGTCTTTATTACAATATAATACTTACCTAATGTAATTATAACTACTTCTTGCAATTTAGAAACAAAAACTTTGTATGGGTACAGAATTAAATATTTAAATATTAGTACAATAAGTACTACGCGTGTGTGTGTTTTGTATTATACGTATTATTACACCACACATACCTATGTTATTGTGGGAGTGGCACGAGGTTATTGGTCTTGATTCCTTTAAGATAAAGTTTAGCTAACAAGTCTAATATCTTAATACCGAAGTATTAACCTTCGTAATCATGTTACATTGACTAATGAGCAGATTTACGAGCCCATTGTTTGATCTTATCACGTTTCTGTTAATAATCTAGCAACGTTTAGCTACTTGGGAATACTTACGCCCGTATTCACAAACATTACTATGAGGTCTCACAGTGCGCGTGGACGCACAGGGTGACACACGAACCAATCACAGAGCTCTATACAACGCTGTGCGTTCGATTTGCTTCTTCACTTAAGCAAGCATCGTTTGTGTATACGGGCGTTAGAAACTAAGAACTAGTCCGTTGTGGTAATAATATCGTTGAAAATATTTATTTATGATAAAAACAGCTGGCAACATCACAAATACTAATTTACAGTATTTTTATCATACAAACATGTAAATTAGACTGAAAAATCAAATAAATACCGATTTTAATTAAATTCATACATGTGTGTGAACGCATAATTAAGTAGCTTATATTGACTTTGGCCCTGAACATTAAAATTCATAATACCATGATTGACAGTCGAAATAACAAACCTAGAGCTAAATGTATGCTGTAAATATGGTAAATATTATATCAACAAAACACCTCCAATGACTTCATGAACACATTTAACAGCTAAGAATCTGTTGCACACTATTTTGACACACGTGTCAATAATGGCGCGAAAAGTGTGTAGTTTCGCGCGTTTTTTTTTTGACGCGGTGTCATCGCGTTTGTCATTTTTTGTCCCACGAAAAAGATCGCTCTTGGTTTGCGAGTTTTGTGACCCGCGATCGAGGACATCCACATTCCACATTGCTAAATTTTCAGCTTTTTGCAAGCGAGAAAACTTTGTCAAGAATGGTTGTGTTTGAATACGTATTTTACGACAACGAATTTAAGCTAACTATGCTTGCATATTTCTGAAGTGCGCTTAAAACTTTGCCACTAAATATAAGAATTGTAAAATAAGTTTCATGATAAGTTCAATACTTAATGATAGATAAAAATTAGAGTGAAAAGCACGTTTTGTCATGAAAACGTTTCAGCGAGAAAATGTAAAGCTACCGCGATTTGCGTGCTGTTGTAGAGCTCGATACAGATATTAAATCATTAATAATATTTATGAATTTCAATCCCAATGATATTATAGCGACTAATGTGCTATGAACTTGAGAACTTCCGTTATAAATGTATAAATAAATTATTTCTGAGTGCTGCATATTAAGCGGTGTGTTAACACAGTGTTATATTTAAATCTATGCGTATCTCATAGCACTTTGACTTGCAAATAAGTGGTGTTGCTGAGATATAAAGCCGATAAGTGTTTTATTAAGTGTTTAACACTTTAGAGGTTTGAATACCCAATTATCTGTAATATCAATCAATGCCTTTCAAAACCGTTTGGAATAAACCTTGGCACTACGCTATAATAATACGATGAAAAAGTACAATAATCCTCCATGATTTTTCTATTTAAAAATTCAAAGACTGTATCAGTGTACAAAAGAAAAAGAAAACAAACGCGTCTTTTTAAATCGTTCAAACTGGCAGCCTCTAAAAATACAACGATAAAATTTTATTCTCAATTCAAACGGCCAGTTTTAAAAGCAAATAAAACCATTCGCGCGTAAAAGGAGATTCGATCCAAGTCAAATCCGTTACCTGTAGAGATTTAAAATATCTTGTGTATCATAGCAACCCCCATTCCTTCCCCCTCTATAGCTCGTATTTATGTAAAGCTTCCCCTCTTGAATAAAACAGCTTTGTACAAAGAACGACGAATATTAAAAAATATTTTGCCGGCATTTTTGTCCGCTCGAGTGAGATTTCGTAAGTACTCTTGGAAGCTTTAAAACACATTACTTTTTATTGGAATTTGAAATAGGCAAAGTAAACTGCTGTTTATGATCGTTCCGAAATAACGCGATCTCATTCGTGGAACGGGATTCCTTAAATTAAAAATGCATGACGCTACATACTCGTTTGGCAAAAATGTTAGTAAGCGAATTCTTTCAGATTTATTTTTATTGCGAAATTTAGTAGGTCATTGAGGAAAATTGAGTATCAAGTACATGATATAAATTGTGTAAAGTGTCTTTTATGCCAATAAGCATAAAGTACAATATTACTGTTTCTTCTTTAGCGCTTTTGTATCATAAAGGTTTGCATTTTCTTCCTAAGCGTTTGTAGAGCACGTTCTTTAGCGAACCAAGCATTCTTTTTCTTCACGAATGCGCTCAAGATTGCGTCGAGCAAAAGTTTGCTGTCGCTGTGGTCCTTTTAGTAACTAGTTTGGCCAATATTTTCCGCCAATCCGGTGCTGACGTGTGACCATTTCGCTGGCTGCTGGCCAATGCTCTCACACTGTTCTTGGGCAAGCCTTCATCTCTAGACTATCAGATTTTAAAGATTTCAAGTAAAAAATATTTTTTGTTATAAATATTAATATGTACGACAATTTTCCTGAAAGAATTGAGTGGAACTGTGTTATTATTTTTTTATTTTCGTCCCCACATAATTTATTCTTACCAAGTCTGTAGGTGTCAAAGTTAAGAAATAATGACTGAATTAACAATGGATGCCTGTATAAATTGGTCACCAAATTCGTGGTATTAATTTGATATACGATGAAAAAAGGCGATTCGCATTCGTATATTAGTAAGAATTACAATGTCGTTTTAATACGGGAGTCGCAGACCCATGTCATCTTGTGTTGGGGTGGGTTGCAAGTACCTAAAATAACAGATTTGTTCCTTAACCGCATAAAGTTTGAGTTCAATTTTCCTTACAGAAGGATCTAAGCATCGTATAATATTTGCTCTCAAAGAAAATACACACGCTTGTTCAGCGGTATGGCAGGGATGCCAGTGCAGTGCAGGAATATGAGGTTAAAATAAATATCTTTATGTAAACGGTGCTGATGTGATTAATATATCTGTTGCTATTTATTAATTGACTTGTGCTAACAATAATACGTTTTAAGAACTCCCCTTAAAAGCAATTAACTTTTCTGCCCTCAAAATCCCGTAGCACTTAATTTCCCCTAAATACAACGGAGAAAAACGCCGACTAGCAACCCTATGTAGCTTTATGGCCAGAAAATACTAAAAATATTGACGTCATATTCTTCAAATTGAGTGAGTCCGCCTCTTTGCACATTTCCCTGCTGCAAGACCGACCTGTTCCAAGTTTAAACTGAAATACAGGACATTTTCCAGCCAGGTTATCAAGCTGTCTAAACTTTACACCGCTGCTTTACGACAGACTGTATTTTATTTTTTTTAAATGACAACGGAGTTCTCTTGAATACGGTTACCTGTTAACAAAAAAAAAACAGTGGAAAACTAGTTTATAAACAAGAACAGAAGGTATTAAGTTTTCTAAAAAGCTTAATAACAAACTCAAATGTATTAATTATAGAGCGGTTCATTAGAACTCAGTCAATATGATAATTGTATCATGTTAACGACAGTACACAATCGTTATGGCACCCATTAATGAAAATGTTACGTAGACGTTTTGTAATTAAATTAAAATTCCGCTATCATTAAACGTGTAGCGATCTAATGAGTTTCATTTAAAATGTAATTAAAAATGTTTCCTGTGATGACGTCGCTCGCATCTTTTGACTGCGGCAAAATAAGCTACAAAATGAATAACTTTGCTGGCTAATTACAGGGTTTATTAGGGGAAGGGCGACTGTAATCAGGGATGTTAAGGATATGAAGTTTCGGTTATGATGGATACGGTTACGGATATGAAATCATTTCGGATTATCCGAAAGTTTTGGATAATTTCAGGTACGTCCACATAGCCACTTTATGTACATACTATAACGACACCCATGATAAAGGTAAAACAGGCGAGGAGGATATTAGATAGCGCCAGGGAATGCCAGACAAGTAACAAATATTAAAAAATATTAAGATTTAGACTCCGCCTTTATCCGAAACTTTTGAATCGGTTTCGGTTACGGTTACGGATGTTTTTTTATTTCGGATATCCGATAGTTTCGGTTACGGTTACGGATATCCATAACATCCCTGCAATAAATCTCCGAAAGAGACGTAAAAACTAAAATACGAAGATTAAAGAATATAAAATTGCGAGGGATTGGAAAGTGGAGTTTTATTCGCGTTTTAATTAGCGGGGCCGCTTCTGTTTCTAATTAATACCGCCCCAGTGCGAGGCTTACGATTGTGCTATTCAATACTAATATAATTCCTACTTTTGAACTCAATTGCTTAAGAGACGTAAGGAATAAATACCAGATTATTTATTTTTTTCTATTACTTTATTGTGTTTTATTTATTGTAATAGGCGTAAAAAGTTTCATATTATTAGACAACCCACTCAATTTAATGCGATATTGATTCTGTGGATATTGATAGACTTCATCAAAAATGCATTAGTTAAATATTGTAATCATTCAAACTGAAAGGTCGCACCAAATATCACCCCAATAATAAACAGAGAAAAAAAGGATACGAAATTACACTCTACCTTCTTTTTACAAAGGAACTATAAAGAAAACAAGAAATAGTATGAAAGCCAAAAGATAACGAGGGAAAAACTGTCAGGCGAAATTATAAAAGGCATGTCCAAGTATGCAAGCCAAGGTTTATTACAAAAAGCTAAAACCCCGAAGGTGCAGAGATTTTCCGTATTCCGTGAAAAGGGTAAGCGAAGTTTTATTGGGGGTAACTTTTAAACCCCTCGGTCTGCGAGGGACAACTTTCATTGTGGGTCGTCGCTGAAACCGTCGATGTTCTCGAATTTTCTACTTTATTATTTATAGTTTATAATGCACTTTAGACCGCCAAGCTCTTTCAGTAACGATTGGTGTGTAGGTAGTTTGGTATTTTATCGTGACTTTTTCGAGAGCCATTTTATAAAAATCCGCTTATCATTATAAATCATAGCGTATCATATTTTTTTCTGTGTATGACTATAAACCCCGCTTTGATATCTGTAGACACATGTAAAGTATATATTTAGTATCACCGACTTTTCGCGCGTCATGATGAATCAAAACCAAAAACATTACTTGACTATTAGAAAGGTATACTATATTTTTCCAGATACGTTAAATAGGCTGTTATTTTATAAATG
Source organism: Ostrinia furnacalis (assembly GCF_004193835.3). Lineage (NCBI taxonomy): Eukaryota > Metazoa > Arthropoda > Insecta > Lepidoptera > Crambidae > Ostrinia > Ostrinia furnacalis. Next base: position 489,887 of record NW_021135425.1, read on the forward strand.
AATTCTTTCTCAAAACAATACCTGCGTAACTACACACATGGTATAATCCTGCGAACATTGTAACTCAAATCCACTATGATGACAACTTATGTAAAGTACCTACTCGTCGAACCTCCTTACATAACAATCTCTAATATCAACATAATACGAATACCAATAATCCTCCCGTAATGTCTTCCTTTCCTTGAAAGGATAAGACAATAGGTTTTCCTCCTTTTCAATCGAGTTTGTTGGAGCCTTTGTTTTCATAATAATACTATATTTTATCTCTATTTATCTGCGTATCCTAAATCATATTCTTATATCTAGGTCAAACTTTTATGTTAGACATAAAAGATATTTCGAATATTTTTACCTTGTTACCTACTTTTATTTTGCTGTGTACAAGGTAAGATGTAGATTGGTTTCAGTGATATTACGACGGAATTATACGTTATAAAGAGATTTGTTTGTTATGTTTTGTTGAGAGAGTCACTTTGTTTATTTCTCAAAAGAAAATCTTACTACAGACAGATTGAATATTGGAAAAGAGAGACTGCTTTTTGTTTAAGAAAATCTGAGAAAAGTTTGATATAGTAAAAGATACTCATACATGTTTTAATTGCTTCGTTTCTGTTATATCAGCTAGTGCATAATTAATGCTTCTGCTTCGCTTCGCCCGCGTGAATTTAGGGTCTGTCACAGAATGTCTTTACCGCGCGCATATCCCTTTTCCAAGAAACTGTAAACCATTGTATTCTCCTCGAACCACATCACATCGAAATCGGTTAAACTGTTACTTTTATAGTATAGTGGGTAGGTATAACTCATTCCATTTGCGCTTATGATTCCGGATCGTTTAACAATATCGCATGATCATCCGCCCTTCGCGCGGTTAGCTCCGAATATTGAAACAGTTCCCGGCGTCGAATCCAATTGAAGTTAATTAGAGGACCGACATTGAGGAGGGTCAGCCCTACACGCCCATTATTCTCTACATACCTAATTATTATTTATACCCCGTACAGGCGGCGCTATTGAGCGTTACATAATAGAATCTCATTATGCTAGGGAATAAAATTTCAATTTAAATACGCGGTTTGCATACGAACTGACGTTTGCAAATATGGGTTTATGATATTAAAAGTTCCAATAACTTTTTATACATATAAAGAATCAACTAGCTTTAGATAGAGTTTTGGTTTGCAATATTTGTTTGTAACTTACACCCATTCAGTCAAAAAGATTATTTGAAATCTGAGAAACATTTTCGCATTGCTAAGTTGTAAGAATGATGAGATGTTTGTCTCTATTTTTTAGAAAGAAAAATCACCAATATTGAATAAGAACAGTCCTATCTACAGTACATTAATGAGTTTCAAACTTAGGCAGATCCCTAATTCCGCACGTAGCGCCTGTGATTCAGCCTGAGATCTTGGCAAAGTTTGGTCGTAACTTTGACGTGTTCCGGGCCATTGGCTGGCACCGCACTCTTGTCGCCACTTATTCCGCATAGCACGGAATTAATGTACCGTCGGAGGTGTGTATAAACAAGACTGCACCGCCTCAGTATTTATTGCGAGAGACGCTTCATCCACCAGACCCCCATAAACGCTAGCACTAAAACGTGCCGCTTGGCTAAATTATTTTAATAACGTACTCCCTGGTTTAGTGGCTTGTACCTCGGTTATATTACAATAAACTTCCCTTTCCATTGGCGACGATAAGCTGCCAAAATCACCAGCGATTCAACCTCGATTTGCAACGCTCGGCCGCGCGCGCGATCTTCCACACACACATCTTCAGATGCTTATGCGACTCAGCCTCCAGACTGTATCGAGTCATTAGGCATGTAGGATGGTGTCGGCGTCGAAATGGTTTCCTTTTGCGGCCCGAGTCGGCGTCGAGACTACAAATTAGTTCCTGCGATGCGTTACAATGAGAGGTCTCGGGACGACTCCCTTCGGCGTCTTAATCGACGGCCCGTTCGTTACACCCGCTCGCGGCGCGCTCTTTTGTTCCTGGCGGTTGTGAATTGATTTACTCTCTATTGTTTGTGGTCGCACCGGCTTCGACACCACCTCTTATTTGCGTCCGATATGGCCGCCGGCGCGGCCGAGTTTAATTTTATTGAAATGTAAATTCGGATGACTTTTTTCTTAGTTCACGATGCGAGTTCGTTTGTCAAGATAAAGCGGCAGCTGGCCGCCCGGCCCCCTGTTTGCGAGAGCGGGCGCCTCCACCCCACCGCCACACAAAGCCTCCCTCTCCACGACTTGTTCACGCGCGCCATAAAGGATTTAATAGCGATATGGCGTGTCGAAATATTAATATGTTTGCGGCTAACTGTCCTTATAAACTGAGCGTTGACTCGGGCTTTCGTTTGTAGCGCGCTGTGGGCGTAAGATGATAGCACATTTGTCATTCGACTAACAATAAAACGTTTAATTTTGTTTATAGACGTCGCGTGGGTTAACACAATCGGTCAGCCGTTATCGTTCTTAATGTGGCAGACATATGACTTAATCTCGAGTGCATTGAGCGCGGAGTCGGTGCCAAACGCGCCGTTCTGTGTTTATTTAGGTTCTTCGACTCGTATTGATGGAAAAGATCATTTCTCTCTAAACAAATCGCTTCAAACACATTGGTTTATCGTAGCAGCGGCTGCCGGGCGTTGGAGTGTGACTAATCGCCGATTATAATAATTAATGATTTAAGTCCGATGTGTCGAAACGTGAATGATTGTTATTTTTTTCGTACAGACTTTACGTTTAATTACGAGCAACCAGTCTACCGGAAAGCTTCAGTAACAAATGAATATTAGGCATCTACTCGTACATAAATATAATCTACAATCTTGATTTGAATGTTGATATTTCATCAATCATTCGTGAACAACAAATACCTAATCGAGATAGCGATAAATCTGATGTCTATGGATTCCGAGCGTATCACAGTCGGAGAGCCGAGCAATTTTCGTAATTGATTGTTCAATATCCATTCTTGAATCGTTCGCAATGGCGTCAAGTCGGGGCAATAAAACGATACCCTACTTGTCATTGGGACATGGAACGGTTATTATAAAGGTAATATCTGCCGAGTCGCATAAAATTTTGTTATTTTTCCAATAACATTTCGGGAGTCGACATCTCCGATTCTGGGAGTGCTTTAGTTCACAATTTGTGACACCATTATCCTCGTGCATGAGCGGGACGCAGGTATGTTGTCGCACCGTTCTCGTATCAGGCGTTGAATGCGAATGGCTTCATTTGATTATGTTCTACGTCGTAAACGCTCTTTGCATTTATGCAATCCTTGTGAGTTCCGTAGTCGACTCCGCTCGTTAGATTTTCCGGTGGGGGTTTTCGGGTGAAAAATAGCTGTGTCCGGGAGAAATTCCTGGATTTAAGGAATTTACCCACATTTTTGCGGCGAATCAGAAACTCACTTATGTAACTACCTATTTTCGATTTGGGTCGGTTTATTTAAATAGGAGTGCGCAAACTTTCAAATGCAACGGTTTTATTTTCGTCTATGCATAAGTGATTTTTCTAACTAGAAAACTCTACCTTACTTACATAGGAGCTATAATAAACTTTCATGAATAACGAAAATTTCGTGTCAGCTAAGCTCACGACACAAGTTTAAAAAGCGATGAAATATTACCTGACGTTTTAAATAATGTAAAAAGGCCCTACCGTTTTTCATGGAAAACTTTTCGGTGTAAAGACTTAATTACGGGTACGGTGTACAGAAACAGCTTGTTAATAATGATAATGAGCTTTAATATTGATTATTACTTTTTAAGGCCCGTGTTATGAAACTAATTATGAATCTACACGCGAGAATCTTATTAATTCAAGTCTGTTATTGGTCATAATGAAGGAATTGAACCAACTTCATCATCGTCAATCTATTCTAATTACTTAAACATGATCGTTTGTTTCAGTTTCAGCATGATAGACTGACTGAATGGAGATTTTTAGGTTGAGTGAGTACGCTCAATCAGAAATCTTAAATCTCAACTCAGAAACCGGGGGTTTTGGTGTTCTAAGGTGACGCTCAAAACTATCAAAACTCAAGGTTTAAACTCAAGTAATTTGATGAATTTCAATAATTCAAGAATCAGTCTTGAAAGTTGAAAATACAAGCGTCGACTTCTTTTGTTTAAACCAGACATTACAACATCCCAGAATAATACAGACACGTCTGAAACAGAACCTTTTTAAAACGAGCAAACCGCATGTTAAGCCAACTTAAAAATTTTCTCGTTAACGAAATAAATTAATCCACGTAGTTTTTCGCTGCACAAAAGCGACGCGGTAAATTATTTTAAATTCAATCACATATTCACAACGTTCTGTATTTTAAACAGGCGAGATTTAATCATATGTCATCATTCATGCATGCTCATTGTAAAAACCGCCAAACGCAATTTGCTTTCACATCGCTGTTTATTTATTGATATGATTAATTAACGAAACCTTATTAATCTTTTGTTAAATAGAGTTTCATCGAATGCATTATACAAATAGTAAATATTAACACAAATTCAAACGGAATTATTATAAAATCGGAATTGTACATGCCTATTAAGTGAACAAATCGAATCGATTTACTGATATGAATAGCTTTGGAATTTTCCTTTTAAATGTTGTTTTCGTTTCGTTCCACCGTTCGTCAGTACATTTTGTTTATTAATTTATTTTCTGTTATGACAAATGGGATCATGCGAGAAATTTAAAGCAAATTCAGTTTAATGAGGTTTATTAGTATTCAGCGAATTCTTTTATGTATCGTCAGCATTTCAGATATATTTCGTAGTCATATTGACACAATTTATACTCTTTAGTATGTAACTGGTTTTTATTGTGCATTTGTAATGCAATATATCATGTTCTTTTGCATGAAAATATGTACAATTTTCACTTGCATGGTTGTTTACCAGTTAGTTTTATAACTTTCACGTGAAGTTTATGGTTTTTAGCCTTGTTCGAATAACGTGAGATTTTTAGGGTGGGTTGCACCATCTTACTTTAACTGTGACAAACGTCAAAAATCTGTCAAACTCCATACAAAATACACCGGTTATCGTAATAGTTACCGTTAAAGTTAGATGGTATTTCTTGAGGATTTGGATTTGAGACCCATCTATCTAAATAAACATTATGTACTATGATTGGCTAATTAACTAGACAGACGAAAATGACTCTACAATACCTTTTGCTTGTTAATAAGAAACAGCACATTCCATGTCTCTTAGTATAAGTAGGTACACCATATGACAAAATTCAAAAAACCTTGTCATGAAGCTGAAATAAGTTTTGACAAGTTATTTCGCATAGGTTACAATAATTTAACCTTCTAGTTGCTAACCAAAGGTTTATTTTTGCAGGAAACGGCAGAAGTATGCGTCGGCACCTCGGTGGGGACGATAACGGAGCCCGACTGCTTGGGCCCCTGCGAGCCTGGTACCTCGGTCACGCTGGAAGGCATCGTGTGGCATGAGACGGAAGGTGGTGAGTTGTTACTAGCGCACGAATGCAGCACCGTAGCGCGTCATCTCCGCACGCTTATGCACGCCTGGTAACTTCTGTTGCTTCGCGGAATATTCTGCCCGTGTTTTATGTCGTTTCTTGTTAAGAAATAAAGAAAGAACTACTAATAATATTATAAATGCGAAAGTAACTCTGTCTGTCTGTCTTGCTTTCACGCTTAAACCACTGAACCGATTTTGGCATAGAGATAGTTTGAGTCCCGGGAAAGGACATAGGATAGTTTTTATCCCGGTTTTTGAAACAGGGACGTGCGCGATAAAGTTTTTCTGTGACATAAAAAAATCCACGCCGGCGAAGCCGCGGGCGGAAAGCTAGTAAGTTTATTTTTGGTACCAAAATACCAAATTAAATAAACAAAACGTTTTTTTCTTAAAGTGGTCATTACAAACGAACACTGTCTGAAAACTCATTTCCCAAATGAAACACGATTGGGTCGTTGACTGACACCATTTACCAATAATTCTCGGAAACTCTACATTTTAGCTCCGAAAACCCAATTTATTTTCAATTAACTGTAACGTTTCATGTTGCTTTAAAATTCATAAAGTAAATAGAGTTTCCGACTATGTTCTATTAATTAACATTCAAAATCGCGGAACCGCGTTTTTGATAGCTTAAAAAAGTAATAGATTGGCGCTATCAATAGTTGCATGTTTAATTAAAATACATATAAGACTTGAAACGACATAGAACATTTAAATTTATCATCTGTTCAATTTCTCCGAAGTATCTCCAGCGATTAGTAGAGATCCAATTTTGGATGCTCACGTAAATGTAATTTCCCAAATTGCTGATAATTCGCTCAGAAAAAATGAACAGATGGCATTGCTTCGGGCTCACATCATTAAATCCATTCCTTTTGCAAACGTTTCCATTAATTCTGCCAAAAAAGTCCATGCGTGTGGTAGATCCACGTTGAGAATGTCAAATAAAATATCATCGAGAAATAATTAACTGGCCAGCACGTTAATAATCTCAATAACCTATTGGAAAGGTCACCTTTAAGCGATATCGGCGCTTCGTCCAAGATAATGAAGTTATTAATTAATACAAGCGTTATCTGTCTATAAGTAGAACTATAAATAACATTTTGAATTTCTGTGTTCGTTAATTCGAACGTCACTGTTAGTTAATTGATAACTTAACCTCTAGTTAACCGTAATTTTACTTAAATTCAACAACAATTAACTTAACAGTTACGCAAGCTGTGATTTGAGTAAATACTTTTGGAGCCGGCCATAACGGGCACAGCCTTTACCAAAAATGGTTGTCAATGCTGGTAATTACACATCAATTAAGTTGTTTAAATGATTGTGTGGTTGTTTATATGTAAACGAGCAGAATTCTTTACGTCCGTACTCGTTCGCCTACACATTCGAGATAATTGCAATCATTTAATCAGGTGATTATTGGCTTCGTGACAATTAAATACGACAATGCGTTAATAACAACAAATTGTTCGAGCGTTAATTCGAATTTATCATCTAGTTATTATTTTTCGAAGTATTGTAATCCTAATTTATAAAAATTACTACGTTGTTCTTTTACAACAACACGGATTATGATATCCGCCTTGTTCGTATTGTATAAGTTAATTAATAACGTTATAAATTACGTGTAATATCGCGAATCGCTTCCTCTTGCTGAACACGTCAGCGGTAATAGAAATTGAATCTCAAAAATCAATTTATTTCCATCTTTACTAACAATAAATTGGATCGGTAATGAAATACATATCAGAGACAAGCTATAAAGTCCATTACAATAACAGGTATACGCCCCGGCGGGGCCCGTAGGAATTACAGGGGCAATAATCATATAATTTGATTTAATACACCTGCCTTTAGCGATTATTGAAGGGCTACTTTTACCTTTTTCGTCGTTGCCACGTTTCATGGTGGCTATAACCATACATATCGCCCTTTCTCCACTTAGTATTACGGGCCACAATAAGTCGGTATTAAATATTAATATATTCATGGAATACATAAAACAGTGGAGTCAATGAGGCTCCCGCGTAATTACCCAAGCGCTTATTAGCGGCAGATAGCATCTACGTATTTAATAAGCACGTTGGTACAGCTTACACCTCACCTTTTATGTCCGCCTGGTAATGAATGCCTGCCAACTCCCCATCGGCTAAACAAATAATTTAGAGCGAACCAATTTCATGAAATTTATGCCCACGCTGAATCAATTATATCGGCTATTATTACTTTATTACTCATTTTTACGATGTTGGCACTAAAAAGTCGTTTGCATTCGCCTCTCCCTGTGCTATAACATGAGGTCTTTCTGGATACAGTAAACATTTTATTAGACTTTAAAAAACGTGAAATACGAGGGGTAAACTTAATCCTTTGAGTACAAGAAATAAATCGCCCGACCGATCTCTTGATACACAACACAACCAATAAAATCCAAAGTAAACACTAAACAGAATCTACTTTGAAAATCAAGCGTACATATTTGGAAATTCGAACTGCTGTGAATTATCTAACATCAAAATTGCATGGAATGAATGCAGTGAATAAATATTTAATCAGTTATTGGAATAGATTAGCAATGGAAAGATAAATCCCCATTTATTTATCATTATTGACGGACGTGGGTACTTATTATTTTCGAATCTGGTGATATCCACTCAAGGGAGGGGCATCCGATGCTTATCAAGACGCGGTCGTCCATCATCTTTGGAAATAAAACCCGGCACAATGTAATAGGAGAGCACACGTCCCGACCATTAGAGGCACAATGCCGCCCCCCGGCTCCGCTCGTAATTATTATAAAACACGATAATAAATCACCATCTGCTCGCTTCTGTTGCCACTTTCCAAATTTATCCGCCCGTTGCCCTCGCGGGGAGGGGGAGGGATTCACGCCCTTCCTCTCCTGGCATATTTATTTTCGGCTAATGGCTCCGAGGAGCTTACGGAAATTAAATATTGTTTACTCGACTCCGCTACGTTATAATTTTATCACAACCCGACTTTATGAAGTTTAATCATTCACATACAGATAATATGGGCCGGTCTACCGGCATTAATTCCTTAATGTGGCCCATTAAACACGGAGGCATCTGGCGGGCGCGCGTTTAAGCTCAAAAAATACCCACGAGACGGGTTTACGAGCCGGGCGGCGACTTACGTGCTAACAATTAAGTGTACCTGCTCCAGCTACGTTCCATTCTTCTTATTAGCGCACTTGTTTATCAGTATCCTCCGCCCGTTATTAACTCATTAACCACAGTCGCGTTAACACACGAAATTATTCATGAGAATTACATCGGATCATGCCGCGCGGTTAAACATTGTACCTACACAGCAGTTTACTTTGCCAGCAGGTCGGATGCGCGTTGAATGGATGTAAATGAAATCTCCGGAACTTTGTTTGTCCCGGTGCGGGAAACAATGGGCGAGCCTGATTAGACTGGCTCTCAGCACCGGCGCGCCACCCACTCACCCTTTCTGTTATTATTACTGCGTACTAACCGATTAAGCCGAAGCACCGGCTTAAATTAAAAAGCGATCGTCTGTTATCATTTGTAAAAGTAAACAGCAAAAAGTATAATCTGCCTATCGGATACGCAATCTGAATTCTGAGGCGAGTTTTTACACAGGAATTTATTGTTGAGGGAACAAAGGAGGTTAGGGAGGGCGGCCGACCGCCATTTGGCTGTTGATTACCGCGGTTGGGCGTAATTAGCAACCTCTAAATGAACCTATTGCACGGCGCTGTGCTCCTGGTATGCTTGTCACGGTTTTAATCGGTAAAACACATTTAGCCAGATAAACTTGTGGATAAACTCTATCTTCGCATAATTACAACAAATAAATCACTAATCCTTGATTAACAAATACGTAATCCGAAATTAATTAACCCGATAAGGGCTTGTGGTTAAGATTATACGAGTACTTATACGGACACGTATCTTGTATTAACGCATCTAGAGCTTTATAAACATACTCGTATCTGTAAGTCTTTAATCAGTATTAATCACTCACAAGCGGCTTTGTTATCGCGACTTTTAGACGTTGTCCTAATGATAACCCACTTAAGACTTAAGAGTAGGTATTGCTACTTATCTACATTCAATTGTTAATACGAGTAGGTACCATTAGTACCATACCAACCACCACGTTGTCTTACCACCTACCACGTTGGGAATTTTTTTCAAATAAATAGTCCCTTTCTGTCTTGCAACCGGTGTGAAATTGAAATGAAATCAACTTTACTTGGCAGAGTTATGGATTAGTTTGCTTTTCACTTTTTGTTTACATTTCTTTTTAATGTCGACCGGAAGTTTTATGTGATATTGGAGGCCACAATGAGTAAATTACATACATTGTCTCTACATATTTAAAAGCAATATTTAGTGAAATATAGACTCTACAGAATCGCCCCTTGATTGATTATAACAAAAACAAAACTCAATCATGATTCGATTAAGACTACGAGTTGAATCACTCGCTAAATATACTCGATGCGTAACAGTTCTCTCTAGGTTTCCTGTGCTAAATGGCGGGCTATTTACAACTCTGTGTTGCCATACCTCGACAAATTACATAAAACATGACAGTTTAATGACAGTGCTCTGTGTCTCCGCACTAACGACCGATCTAATGACATGTCAGTACGCCATTATGGGCGGCGGACTACAAATCGAAGTGATTACATGCAACCGAACCGGTCCGGGCCTAATTTAACTTTTCCGTGACCCGCTCGTGTTAGCCGTTTAAAGGGAATTCCACCCTAAATAATAAAGCGAAGCGAGGTTACTCCGAAAAACAGTAATCCGAAGTTTCGAATGTATCCATCCCTCTCACGCAAAGCGAGATGCCAACTTGAGCGACGGTGACAGACACACCCGAAACTTCGTAAACAGCTTTCGGAGTAGCCCTGCAGGGTAGGGTTGCCAGGTGTCGGGCTTTAGCCGGACATGTTTGGCTTTTTACGGATTTGTCCGGCCAAATATTCTCTTGTCCGGCCTGTCCGGCTTTTTATATGGCTGCAGGGCCCTATTTGCTAATTTTTGAATAACGCAAGCAGTAGACACTGGCTAACATAAATATACCTAATATAGGATTAAGTAATACCCATAAGGAAATTCAGCAATTGCTTACGCATCACGCACCAAAAAGAATTTGCTGGCACATAAAAAATATTTTTTGGAAATGGTGTACGTCATGAATGTCCGGCTTTAAGGGTAAAATGTCCGGCCAAATTACGTGCCAGGCCCGGCTTTTGTGTTTTTGGACCTGGCAACCCTATGGCTGACAGTTCTCGAGGTCGCCCTTCTGAATGGCCCATCTGCGCGCACATCTTAAATTTCTACCCTCCTGTAATTCTCTCTTACTTTACCCAATATAATAAGACTGTACTCGTAGTTTCTTTCAAATTGAATATACGCTTGCCAAGAACTTGTTTTGAAGATTCGAAGTGAAGTCATTGTGTTCAAGGATTATAAAGACGATGCATTACATGGATTTAATGGAGCGAAAATGAGATGAATAATTGAAAAATATAAATTTCTACACGAGTAAAACCTTTGTTGATATTGACCTTACAATATCTGTCTAGTGGTCACTTTCGTATAAGATTTTCACGTAAAAACCACATTAGCTGATTTTTTTAAAGAAACCCTACGATTTTTTGTTTTTTTCTCAAATAATAGAGTCTTCTCTATGAATCAATTTTACGCAGTTTTACGCATAATATTTGAAATTGCTCATTCATATGCAGAATTCATTATGTTACATAACTTATTATTATAACTAGTTAATCCAGCATCGAATTACGTTTAATAACAATTTATTAGCAATAACCCGCGGTAATTCTTGTTTATGCCGTAATGAAATCGATAATGTTCGCTCAAAGGCGAGCTCCATAAACCGGCTAATACGGTATATACAGGGTGTCCCAAAAACAATGGATAACCCTGTAACCATCGATAGGCCTCGCCATGATCTCCCTAACGTCCATTTTTGACCCCAGTAAAAATATCACCGTTTTCAAGATTTTTAAGTTTTTGTGCATTTTTAGAAAATTGCCATCTGCAATTACTTTTTCTCATGCCATTTCTACAAATGAGGATACTTTTCAATCTAGTTTTTTTCCTTATCACAAGGGATAGTTAGGCTATCATAAGAAAAGATGAAAGTTCAACAATCTAGTTTGAAAGTATGAAAATTTNATCGCCGCGTTATAAAAGTAATATTTAGTGAAATATAGACTCTACAGAATCGCCCCTTCTGCATCGTTTGATTGTAACAAAAACAAAACTCAATCGTGATTCGATTAAGAACACGGATTGAATCACTCGCTAAATATACTCGATGCGTAACAGTTCTCTCTAGGTTTCCTGTGCTAAATGGCGGGCTATTTACAACTCTGTGTTGCCATACCTCGACAAATTACACAAAACATGACAGTTTAATGACAGTGCTCTGTGTCTCCGCACTAACGACCGATCTAATGACATGTCAGTACGCCATTATGGGCGGCGGACTACAAATCGAAGTGATTACATGCAACCGAACCGGTCCGGGCCTAATTTAACTTTTCCGTGACCCGCTCGTGTTAGCCGTTTAAAGGGAATTCCACCCTAAATAATAAAGCAAGCGAGGTTACTCCGAAAAACAGTAATCCGAAGTTTCGAATGTATCCATCCCTCTCACGCTAAGCGAGATGCCAGCTTGAGCGACGGTGACAGACACACCCGAAACTTCGTAAACAGCTTTCGGAGTAGCCCTGCAGGGTAGGGTTGCCAGATGTCGGGCTTTAGCCGGACGGATTTGTCCGGCCAAATGTTCACTTGACCGGCCTGTCCGGCTTTTGTTAGGCTTTTAATGTGGCTGCAGGGCCTTATTTGCTAACTTTTGAATAACGCAAGCAGTAGACATTGGCTAACATAAATATACCTAATGTAGGATTAAGTAATACCCATAAGGAAATTCAGCAATTGCATACGCATCACGCACCAAAAAGAATTTGCTGGCACACAAAAAATATTTTTTGGAAATGGTGTACGTCATGAATGTCCGGCTTTAAGGGTAAAATGTCCGGCCAAATTACGTGCCAGGCCCGGCTTTTGTGTTTTTGGACCTGGCAACCCTATGGCTGACAGTTCTCGAGGTCGCCCTTCTGAATGGCCCATCTGCGCGCACATCTTAAATTTCTACCCTCCTGTAATTCACTCTTACTTTACCCAATATAATAAGACTGTACTCGTAGTTTCTTTCAAATTGAATATACGCTTGCCAAGAACTTGTTTTGAAGATTCGAAGTGAAGTCATTGTGTTCAAGGATTATAAAGAGTATAAAGACGATGCATTACATGGATTTAATGGAGCGAAAAAGAGATGAATAATTGAATAAAAATAAGTTACTACACGAGTAAAACCTTTGTTGATTTTGACCTTACAAAATCTGTCTAATGGTCACTTTCGTATAAGATTTTCACGTAAAAACAACATTAGCTGATTTTTTTTAAAGAAACTCAAGGTTTTTTTGTTTCTTCTCAAATTATAGAGTCTATCTATGAATCAATTTCACGCAGTTTTACGCATCACATTTGAAATTGCTCATTCATATGCAGAATTCATTATGTTAGATAACTTATTATTATAACTAGTTAATCCAGCATCGAATTACGTTTAATAACAATTTATTAGCAATAACCCGCGGTAATTCTTGTTTATGCCGTAATGAAATCGATAATGTTCGCTCAAAGGCGAGCTCCATAAACCGGCTAATACGGTATATTGTCAGAGATCACATCCAATTAACGAGTCGGCACAATAACTGGATCATTTTATGTTAATGCTTACTTGTAGAGAAATGCTTTATGTGTCCATTGTTCGTGCAACAATAAATCTGCGGAGTTGCGACTGAGCAACTTCCGATACAGATACTTGTATGTATTGTTTCACGAATTTTCATGTTGTCTTGTATGTGGAATTGTAATTTTATCTCTTAGATTTCTTTAGCAACGTTTACTTTAGTGTTTTTTTTATTTTTAAGTTCGTAGAGTCGTGTATTTCAATATATTTTTATCCTAGATATTGAAGTAGTTAACCGCTTGACTCTTATTAAAAGAGAATTCACAGTTGCTTTCATAATGAAACCTAAAATGTCAAGGTATTATTCCAGAATCTCATTAAACCTCTTTAAAATGTTAAAGAGCTGCTTATTTACAATTCAACGAGACCGCTATATAAAATCGTGTCTCCGAAATAGCCCGCTTGGGATTAAAAAGGGATTGTCCGAGACCCTCATTTTTATCTCAATTTGTTCATCTTGTTTACGAAAAACATTTTGCGGGCAGAGAAGATTAACTCGCTTCAGAGTTACAATAGAAAAGTCCCGAAAATTACATCGGGTTCGTTATAGATTCATAAAGAAACTTTTATGACGGCAAAAAAGCGTAATGAATAAAAAGGGGTGAAGTTTGATTAATTAAATTTACATAAGTTGACACGCTGACGCGATAAGTGCTAGGGTGGCATAACATAACGCGGGTGCTTCTGAATATGCGGTTGGAGTCACGTTCCTGGAATGCCGCCTCCCGGCCCCTTATTTAATGCAAATGAGCGCCCGTGACAAATTGGATCGGAGCCTCTACAACCATAGACTGCGTCAATTTTGTTGGAACCTACAGTTCCGAAGTAATCCTATTTCGGAAGCCCATTGGCTGGGATTGAGAAGCCGTTAATTTAATGCTTAATATCCTTGTTCCAGGTGTTTTGGTAGTGAATGTGACGTGGCGAGGGAAGACCTACGTCGGGACGCTCCTCGATTGCACGCGGCACGACTGGGCGCCTCCGCGGTGAGTAACTTAATACCGATCCGACCTCCGATACCTGTCCCTTGGCTAAGTAATAGCTTTCGAATCGCAGACTTCATTAGAGACGATTACATAAAGAAACACTTGGTTTGCAATTGAAAATAAATGTTCAATCGAATTGTAGATATTGAGGATTTAATTACGCAGATTCGTTGATTAAAAGCTTACATGAACACTTGTTTGATTATAAAATTTACATAAACGTGAGCTGTATTAAAAAAGGTAATAAACATGGTTAATTAATCATTTTCAGATTTTGCGATTCACCCACAGAAGAATTAGACGCACGAACGCCGAAGGGCCGAGCGAAACGAGGCCGCGGCGCCGCGCCCACTGACATGACGAACTTCACAGAGACTCGCTCGTCGGTCCACAGCAAGCTCCGCAACGGAGGCGCTAAGGGACGACGAGCTCTCCCCTCTCCTACCCCCTTCACCCCTCCGAGACCAGATTCAAAAAGAAAACGGACGTCAGAAGCGGACGAGAGACCGCCGACGCCAAAAGCGAAACGGCCGCCTCCGACGCCGTCATCACCGCCTCCTGACCCTGTCCTCCTAGAATGTCCAGAGCCGAATTGTTCCAAGAAGTACAAGCACGCGAACGGGTTGAAATATCACAGATCGCACGCGCACGGGACGCCAGACGACGATGACAAAGACGGTTCTAGTTCAGAGCAGGAGGAGCCGGCGACGGAGCCCGCGTCTCCCGCGAGACCGCCGTCGGCGCCGGCGACGCCTGCTACTCCCGTCAAGTCTCCAACGCCTGCTAAGTCCCCTGAAGCGAAGAGCGAGAAGTCCCCGGAAAAGTCTCCAGAGAAACCGGAGGCGCCAGCGGAGTCCCCGCAGCAGGCGCGCTTCCCTGAGGAGTTTGCGGCGACGCCGGAGCCCCCCGCGCCGGCGGAGCGCCCGGTGACCCCCCCGCCACCTTCCACACCCCCACCTGAAAACCTTCCAGCTTTACAACCTACTCAGTTTAAGGTACGTTATCATGGTTAACGCCAGACTGTTTCAGCTCTGATCAAAGGGTCAACGAGCTTTGTTAGAGACCTCTCCATTCTAACTATTTGAACTTACCACCAAGACACACATCAAATTAAGAGATTATTGAAATCTTGTGTAAGTTGAGATTCAAATTCAACATTTGAAATAATTTATTGCATGTCACATGGGTAAGGATTCGGAGGACTCTATTCGGAGATCTCCCACTTGTTACTAGCGTTCTTTTAAAAGAACGCTAGTTTTTACATAAATATTTTTACTAATGTGGGTAGTGTAAACAATTTTTATATGCAACATTTGAAAGATGAGGTGTGTCGCAGTACTGTCCAAGTCTTATAAGTACACTGACGTAAATAACTATAAATTTTTGGAGCGATTGTTTTGAGATAAATTTATCATGACTGATTTAAGGTAAGTGATAGAAAAAGTGAATTCCGTAACGTTCCAAATTAGATAATCTTATACTTCCCGAAGTTATAATGATATCACTAAAATTATTAAACTTTAATTTCCATGCTCTAACCAAAACTTCTAATCCCCAGGTAAAACCCCGCTCAGCCCTAATGCCGTCAGAAGAGCGAAAGTCCACGGATTCCGTCGCCGACGAGTCGCCGGGCAAGCGGCGTGCCCGCCGGTCACCCACGCCGGGAGTTCGATCGCCGGCGTACTCTGACATATCTGACGACGCCGCGCCGCCGGACGCCGCCGCCGAACCCGACCCGCAGCATAGGCCGTTCCCGGTCTACCATCAGGTAAGAATAACTACTGGTTTTTTCCTTTCAGACCATTTCGTAGCTGGTTTTAAAAAAAAGAAAAAAGGACCTTTGTAGTAATAAGCTGGTATTTGACCGAAATCACATTTGATGTTAAGTGTAGATGCAGTTGATTAGTACAACTACATACCTGCCTTATTCACTCTGGCCTTGACGATTCAATTCAAGTTTACTCGTAAATTAGTGATGTGTCAATTACATACATAATGTCAGTGCCGGATTAAGACTACTTGATGCCCTAAGTATTCCACACCTCTGCTATGGGCAGACTATAATACCTATTTAATTTATCATGAAGACCAGGCCCCTTTTCCTACTGAGCACTCCACGTGCGAGAGAGCGAAGGGCTTATGCTCCTATGCTTTAAAATTTTGAAACCTATGAATATAACACTAGTAATTTGTCGCTTTTAGAGAAACGGGTCCGCCCTCTCAATCACTCTTGCTCAAATAAGTTTTCCTTTGAGCGACACAACCATAATTATTCTAAATAAATATCAATTCCGCCCATAGTACTACGGGCAGCCGCCTTACTTGCCGCCCGCGCATCCGCCCACGGCAGCGCCGCCCCCTGCCGACAAAGCCAAGGAAGACCTCACCAAGGGGGACCCCAAGGCTGACCACAAAGTAAGGGCTTGTACCCTAACTAGGCCAGTAGAATTAAACACAAAAATTGATTAAATCGGAAATAATTCCTACAAAAGATTCGACTTCGACAGAGTTGTGCTTAAGTGGTGGGGGCCCCCGAAAGGGGCGTTTTTTCGGTTTTCCGGTTATACCGCGTAAAGGACTTACCCTATCGAAAAGTGGTCTTCATGACGGTTGAAGGGCACTTAATCCTGCATTGAATAAGACCAAATTCAAATGTTTTGGACAAACCGTTCCCGCGCTAAAGTTCGGAAAAGTAGAAAATATAAGTATAATTAATGACCCTCTCCACGTCCAATGGCTTGTTACCCACAGGCTTCCAAGTCTTGAAAAGGGCCACCGCAACCAGTGTAGCAGTAACACANAAAAAAAAAAGTATTTAAGTATGTTTATATCCGTTGTCTAGTACCCATAGTACAAGCTTTGCTTAGTTTGGGGCTAGCGGCGTAGTGTAAAATGTCCAAGGATATTTATTTATTTATTTATTTATATTGTCAGAGATCACATCCAATTAACGAGTCGGCACAATAACTCTATCATTTTATGTTAAAGCTTGTTGTTCGTGCAACAATAAATCTGCGGAGTTGCGACTGAGCAACTTCCGATACAGTGTGCCTACCATGAGTTTACGTTAGGTGTGCTCGCTAGCGACTGCGTAAAAAAATGACATTTAAATGTATGACATATTGTGCAGCGCCCCTAGCGGCTACTTTCAAGAAATAAAATCTTCATAGAATTTTTTGACGTATTCGCTAGCGAGCTCACCTAACGTAAACTCATGGTAGGCACACTGATACTTGTATGTATTGTTTCACGAATTTTCATGTTGTCTTGTATGTGGAATTGTAATTTTATCTCTTAGATTTCTTTAGCAACCTTTACTTTAGTGTTTTTGTCATTTTTAAGTTTGTAGAGTCGTGTATTTCAATAGATTTTTATTCTAGATATTGAAGTAGTTAATCGCTTGACTCTTATTAAAAGAGAATTCACAGTTGCTTTCATAATGAAACCTAAAATGTCAAGGTATTATTCCAGAATCTCATTAAACCTCTTTAAAATGTTAAAGAGCTGCTTATTTACAATTCAACGAGACCGCTATATAAAATCGTGTCTCCGAAATAGCCCGCTTGGGATTAAAAAGGGATTGTCCGAGACCCTCATTTTTATCTCAATTTGTTCATCTTGTTTACGAAAAACATTTTGCGGGCAGAGAAGATTAACTCGCTTCAGAGTAACAATAGAAAAGTCCCGAAAATTACATCGGGTTCGTTGTAGATTCATAAAGAAACTTTTATGACGGCAAAAAAGCGTAATGAATAAAAAGGGGTGAAGTTTGATTAATTAAATTTACATAAGTTGACACGCTGACGCGATAAGTGCTAGGGTGGCATAACATAACGCGGGTGCTTCTATATGCGGTTGGAGTCACGTTCCTGGAATGCCGCCTCCCGGCCCCTTATTTAATGCAAATGAGCGCCCGTGACAAATTGGATCGGAGCCTCTACAACCATAGACTGCGTCAATTTTGTTGGAACCTACAGTTCCGAAGTAATCCTATTTCGGAAGCCCATTGGCTGGGATTGAGAAGCCGTTAATTTAATGCTTAATGTCCTTGTTCCAGGTGTTTTGGTAGTGAATGTGACGTGGCGAGGGAAGACCTACGTCGGGACGCTTCTCGATTGCACGCGGCACGACTGGGCGCCTCCGCGGTGAGTAACTTAATACCGATCCGACCTCCGATACCTGTCCCTTGACTAAGTAATAGCTTTCGAATCGCAGACTTCATTAGAGTCAATTACATAAAGAAACACTTAGTTTGCAATTGAAAATAAATGTTCAATCGAATTGTAGATATTGAGGATTTAATTACTTAAGCGGATTAGTTGATTAAAAGCTTACATGAACACTTGTTTGATTATAAAATTTACATAAACGTGAGTTGTATTAAAATTATAAAAGGTAATTTACATGGTTAATTAATCATTTTCAGATTTTGCGATTCACCCACAGAAGAATTAGACGCACGAACGCCGAAGGGCCGAGCGAAACGAGGCCGCGGCGCCGCGCCCACTGACATGACGAACTTCACAGAGACTCGCTCGTCGGTCCACAGCAAGCTCCGCAACGGAGGCGCCAAGGGACGACGAGCTCTCCCCTCCCCTACCCCCTTCACCCCTCCGAGACCGGATTCAAAAAGAAAACGGACGTCAGAAGCGGACGAGAGACCGCCGACGCCGAAAGCGAAACGGCCGCCTCCGACGCCGTCTTCCCCGCCTCCTGACCCTGTCCTCCTAGAATGTCCAGAGCCGAATTGCTCCAAGAAGTACAAGCACGCGAACGGGTTGAAATACCACAGATCGCACGCGCACGGGACGCCAGACGACGATGACAAAGACGGTTCTAGTTCAGAGCAGGAGGAGCCGGCGACGGAGCCCGCGTCTCCCGCGAGACCGCCGTCGGCGCCGGCGACGCCTGCTACTCCCGTCAAGTCCCCCACGCCTGCTAAGTCCCCTGAAGCGAAGAGCGAGAAGTCCCCGGAAAAGTCTCCAGAGAAACCCGAGGCGCCAGCGGAGTCCCCGCAACAGGCGCGCTTCCCTGAGGAGTTTGCGGCGACGCCGGATCCCCCCGCGCCAGCGGAGCGCCCGGTGACCCCCCCGCCACCTTCCACACCCCCACCTGAAAACCTTCCAGCTTTACAACCTACTCAGTTTAAGGTACGTTCTCATGGTTAACTCCAGACTGTTTCAGCTCTGATCAAAGGGTCAAAGAGCTTTGTTAGAGACCTCTCCCTTCTATTTGAACTTACCACCAAGACACACATCAAATTAATAGATTATTGAAATCTTGTGTGTGGACTCTATTCGGAGATATTTAAAAGAGCGATTGTTGCAATTGAATATGGTGAAGATTGAATACCTTTAACGACTTTCGATAAACCCTTCGAACTATAAATGACCAAATTAATCTTATATTTCCCGAAGTTATAATGATATCACTAAAATAATTTCAAACTTTAATTTCCATGCTCTAAGCCTCTAACTAAAACTTCTTCAAATTCAGGTAAAACCCCGCTCAGCCCTAATGCCGTCAGAAGAGCGAAAGTCCACGGATTCCGTCGCCGACGAGTCGCCGGGCAAGCGGCGCGCCCGCCGGTCTCCCACGCCGGGAGTTCGTTCGCCGGCGTACTCTGACATATCTGATGACGCCGCGCCGCCGGACGCCGCCGCCGAACCCGACCCGCAGCATAGGCCGTTCCCGGTCTACCATCAGGTAAGAATCACTAGATTTTTTTTTACCTTCGGGCCATTTCGTAGCTGGCTTCAAAACGGGGAAAACAGAACCCTACATAGGTTCAAGAAGCTGGTATTTGGCCGAAATCACATTTGATGTTAAGTGTAGATGCAGTTGATTAGCACAACTACATACCTGCCTTATTCACTCTGGCCTTGACGATTCAATTCAAGTTTACTCGTAAATTAGTGATGTGTCAATTACATAATGTCAGTGCCGGATTAATACTACTTGATGCCCTAAGTATTCCACACCTCTGCTATGGGCAGACTCAATATCTTACAATACCTAATTTATCATGAAGACCAGGCCCCTAGCTTTCTTACTGAGCACTCCACGTGCGAGAGAGCGAAGGGTTTGTGCTCCTATGCTTTAAAATTTTGAAACCTATGAATACAACAGTAGTAATTTGTGATAAGTCCTATAATTTCTCCCTTTTTAAAATCACTAAATGCCCAGTAGGTTAAGACAGTCATGCTCAAAATGTTTTCCTTTGAGCGACATTAGAACCATAAACTAAATATCAATTCCGCCCATAGTACTACGGGCAGCCGCCATACTTGCCGCCCGCGCATCCGCCCACGGCAGCGCCGCCCCCTGCCGACAAAGCCAAGGAAGACCTCACCAAGGGGGACCCCAAGGCTGACCACAAAGTAAGGGCTTGTACCCTAACAATGTGTTCTTTCTTTACTCGCACAACTAGTTCTCTACTATAGTCTGGTCTGGGAGCACGTAGAATTTCGCGACTGTGCGACGGGCGCCCGCAGTGAGTGTGCGAGCGCGATAGCAACATAATTACGCGCGAGCGATAAGGATGGGTAGCTTGGGGTCATTGGACAAAATTCTACTTGCTCACAGACCAGACTATAGCACTTATTCTGCTTCACTGTTTTCTTTGCTTTTCTGTTCTATTATTTGGACAACTCTTCTACACCACTGTTTAATTGCTTTTTCGGTTCTGTTTGGCACAACCAGTATTCAACTTTTGGCACTTATCTTTCTAACACACCATATTTCTGCTTTCAACTGTTGGTTTTCATATTTCTTTAGTAATTTTCTAAATTTCTTCTTACTGTTTTCATTTCTTTTCATTATTTTCTACTTTGAGGTCAATTTTACTGTTACGCTTTTTTTCAATCAATCATACATTTTCTATCAATAACACAATCATGTTTAACACGTTGGCTTACGCAGTTACGCACGTCCTACTTAATTTTATAACAAAATTACGAAATATGCACATATTTTGCAACTATACGAGTACTTACTTACTCGTAGTTAGCAACCTACTTATCGCTGTAAATTCTTGCTTACTTACTTGATTTTGATGATAGTTAATTAAAATTATACTGTCTGTATCATTCGTTAAAGTATTTCAATAAATTCCATAATAAAAATATTAATGAAGTAGATTTAGATGACGTTTTTACAGGATATAAATCAAAATAAAACTAAACTCACCTTAAAACATTACAGGAGGTCAAACCAGAGAGCGGTCCACAAAAAGTTTTACCCCAGCACTTTTACCCGTATAACTACGTGCCGAATTTTCCCTACAACGTGGAGTCGGGGGGACCTCCTCCTGGCCCTTTGGAGGACAAGGGGAAGGAACCAGACCGCTCTAAGACTACCCCCAGCCCGCTAGATAAGAGCAAGCAACAGCGCCCTTCGGAAGGAAAGGACAACTCTGGCAGACCGAATGATAACCACCAGATTCTGAAGGAAAGCATCGAAATCAAGGCCCAGATGGGCTCGTATGCGTTTCAAAGGCCGTCGCATGCGAGAGAGGATGAATTGAGAAGGTAAGGTTATAAAAAAAAAATTAAATAGAATATAACTCCTTCTTTTCATAGTCTGTTTTAGTAACTGAGGTCACAATTTTAGTGTCAGAATTTACGAGCCATGCCGGCTTTTAGACATATTTTATTTGTCCATTTCAATTCTAGTTTAAGAGCTTCTTTGAGTTTTGAAATAAAATATTTCCAGAAATTTATTACAAATTCACACAGAATGTAAAACGGAAGACATAACTAATTATTGAGTTAAGGCTACGTGTTTTAATTGGTAATAATAACAAACTATAATATGCTTTTATTAGGTCATAATTCATAACCATTTTAATGAGTTTACAAACTTTGGGTCAGGTTATTCCGATTTTATGGCCAGCAGTGGATTGGACTAGTTTACTTTAAATTAATACAATCAATAAAATCTAAACCAGTTTATTTACAGCGACACGACCATATTTATGGGTTTTAAAATAATAACCTTAATGTCAACTTGTATAAAAACTAGCATCAATTTCTAGACACTATAAAATTAGCAAACCAGAGTAATTTTACACGCAATTTGTTAAAAAAATAACAGAAGTTAAAGTAGTGTGTATCGATGATAAGCATTCTCACACATCCAGCAAATGCCCTTGGATGATACATATTTTACTAATAACATTTATTTAAAAAATATTAAAAATCTTGTGCGAAAGGTCACTGATTGACCGACTCACGAAATCTCAGAAACTACAAGTGCTAGGAGTCTCAAATTTTGCATGTGTTTCCTTTTAGATCGTAGGTGCTCACTAAGACGAGATTTTACATAACTCCTAAGGGGATAAAACGGGATCCACGCGTACGAAGTCGCGGGCGACCGCTAATAGAATATAAGTTTGAATGTTGACATGTTGTTAAATGTTCTTTTTATGTTATCCGTTTTAGCAACAGAGTTCACAACTTTAGTGTCAAATCTATACTAATATTATAAAGCTGAAGAGTCTGTTTGTTTACTTGAACGCGCTAATCTCAGGAACTACCGGTCCGATTTGAAAAATTCATTCAGTGTTAGATAGTTCATTTATTGAGGAAGGCTATAGGCTATAAACCATCACGCTACGAGTAATAGGTGCAGAGCATTTAAAAATGATGCGAAACGGGTTTTCACATTGGTTTTCACGCGTACGAAGTCGCGGGAACACTAGTGTATGATATAATTACTTATTATACACTTTCCTCCAGGTATTACATGACCCTAGAGCAGCGTCGGAAAGAAGGCGCGGGTGACGGCAAGCCCCCCGGCCCGCCGCCGCAGGGGGGCGCGCCCCCCGGGGCTCCACCGAGGGCCCCGCAGCACGCCCACAAGCCCCCCTCCAAAGACAAGGATGATAAGCATAAGGATGAGGCCAAGGTAAGCGAAAGAAGGAAAGGAATGAATTTAACAAACTAGCAAAGAATACTCGGTCGTGTTAACTGTGCACCTGGTGGCCGTGACGTCATATTGAGTATTGACACTGGTACGGACGGGGCGAACGCGTACAATCGGCGTCAAATAGTTCGCGACACCCAAAGCAGTCAGAAAGTTCGCAACACGTCTTTGTTGCAATTGGAATAAGATTGTGTTGTCAACTTTTTGACCACTTTGGGTGTCATGAACTATTTGACGCTGACTGTACAAACGGGTAAGTGGAAGAGAGTCGCATAGATATAGAAGAGCCAGTTAGCTCAATCGGGTTGTAACTCATAACAGTAATACACAGCATAGCACTAGAGATGTTTTCTATCTTCATAGATTCTTCAAGCAGTGTCATTTGTTATAATGGTGATACCCATTGTAATAGGAACCAATCTTAGCATATTCCCACTCTTCTTGGAAGTCGTAAATTTTACGACGTAAAAGGTGACGTATTTGACGCTTGGTGTTCGCATAATTTGTCATTAGGACTGCTCAACCCGACTGGTCTGGGGAGTGCAGGCTGAATGCTGGCCCATTTATTGTCCCAAAGCAGTAGTAGGGATAATACTGGGACGTGTAAAAGTGCTTTTTAAAATCCTATTTGCAAAAATAAATGAGTTTTATGGATTTTTATGAATCCTTCATTTGCATCTGGTAAATTACAGGTCCTTCTGAAACGGAGACTTTAGCCAACTCATGATGCTGATGAATTTATATTCTTGTTGCAGGTCAAACAAGAAGGCCAGAAGCCGACAACGGAGACTCAAGGCCCACCGCCGCCTCCGACCTCCCAATACTACCTACCTCCCTACATGCAGCCGCCTCACTACGGCGGCTTACCTTTCGACACCGTCTACCGGCCGCCTTTGAGCCCGATGCTCGTAGGCGGCTTCGGTGGAGGCTGGACCGTGCCCCGGTATCACGCTCCAGAAGACTTATCCCGGCCTGGGGCGCCTGCGAAGTTGGAATTACTTCAAGGGCATGGGGGACAGTACTACGGGCCGCACGCGCCTCATAAGATACATGAGTTGCAAGAGCACGCTAAATCGCCGCAAGGCAAGCCACCGCGGCCGGAGCCGCCGAAGGAGCCACCGCGGTCGCCGCCGCCGCAAAGACACGTGCACACACATCATCACACGCACGTCGGGCTTGGATACCCGCTCTACCCGCCGCCTTACCCCGGTGAGACATAAAACTACTTAATCGTTATTTTTCTTAGCGAATAGAGTCGCTTCTCAAACTAAATTATATATATGTCACCGTAAAATTGTGAATTTCGTCAGATTATAATCTGACGTAGTTAAATTACAATCTAACCTAACCTAACCCACTGTTAGTTTACAATCTAACGCGTTATATTATAAACTGACAGAGTTCACAATTTCACGTTGACATATACATATAAAAGAAAGTCGTGTNCTATATATATAAAAGAAAGTCGTGTTAGTTACTCCACTTATAACTCAAGAACGGCTGAACCGATTTAGCTGAAAATTGTCAGGGAGGTAGTTTAGAGCCAGGAGAAGGATATAGGATACTTTTTATCCCGTTCGAAATTAAAAAAAAAAGTCTGCTTATTTTTTGCCATTAAGGCGGAACAAAGTTCGCCGGGTCAGCTAGTTTTAAATAAATAACTTGAAAAAAACGAACTACCTAAGGCGAGACTCGACGAACCCACGACCTTCCGTTTGCCGGGCGACTACTCAACCTACAATTTTAAAATTCACAAAATAAATGAGATATGAACAGTTATTTATCCTGTGTGAAGCTTTCTGCATCAAAGGGTGCCTAGGCATATAGGCCATGGGCCATGGCGTTTATGCTGACCCTAGAAAATCACAGTCAAGCGAGGGTAATAATTTTACTAATACCGTATCTAACCAAAGAACTAATAATTATATAGTGACTAATTGCCTAACTGAATTGATGACGTTCCCCCTTACCTGATTGTTACAACTTGTATTTATTTTTATTTTATTTATTAGGACAACCAACAAGACAAACACGCATACATGAAATATTTATCTCATTGAAAGAATTGTCTCATTAAAGTTGTCGATGTCTTGGGTGGTTTGCATTCATTAAGTGCAGTCCATTACTCAAGGAGAATGTCCATTAACGTATACCCGTTTTGTTCTCCAGTGCAACGCGAGAGGCGCTAATGAGTGACGTGTCCTTGGTTGCAGGCGCCCGATAGCACTCGGACAAGCGCTCGCCGCAGCCGGTGTAGGGCGCCGAAGTAATGGCGATTGTGTGTTGCAGCGGCTGCCGTGCTGGCCAGCACCCAGGCGGTCGTCAACTCCTTCCCCACGCCGCCCAAGTGAGCGCGCCCGGCGCCCTGAGGACCCCGCCCGCGCCCTGGCGCCCTGAAGCCGGCCCTGGCGCCCTGAAGCCGGCCCTGGCGCCCTGAAGCCGGCCCTGTGCCCTGACGCCGGCTCTGGCGCCCTGAAGCCGGCCCGCGCCCTGCCGCGCCCGATGCCGGCATCCACAGCGCTTCCCAAGCGCCCCGGCCCTGACCCCACTCGGATGTGACTGTGAACTTAGTGCGAACTCAAAAGTGCCGTTTTCTCCTATCGAACTAATCTATGCCAGTAGCCATAATTTAAACACTGTGATCTCGCGTAACCCACGAATGTGTATGTGATGTGCGCTTTGAATGTTTAGAATGTGAACGGATAGTTACCTGAATTCTTTAGACGAGTGTTGTGTGCGGACTCCTACCTGGATGTTGTGTTGTCGGTGTTCCCGGATTCCCGGGCGTTCCCGGGCCGAGCGCGGGACTCTTGGCGCTCGCCCGTGTATGTTTTGTTTTATATGTTCACTAGTGAAGCACAAACTAGATTTGTAAATATTAGTGTTATGTGTAAATTACTTTACGTCGTTAGCGCTCCGTAAGGATTTAATGTAATATAAACATCGAATTCTCTGATTCTCCATCTGGGCATTGTACTGAAGTTTGAAGCCCCCACTAAATTTAATATCATGCGAATACAGCCTAGTAAGATCTTTATTTATGAATACTGCATTCCACAAAGAAAGCAAGCGTACCTAGATTTTAAAGCTAAGATTAATTAATATTAAGCGAGTACTAGCGTAAGTTTAAAGGCGTCAATGTGATCATTACATGAGTCGTAGCGTGCACAAATCATACTCTGTCTCGATTATAGTGATGAATGACTTATTATAATATAAACCGTAGAGAGCATCCTATAGAGTCGTGGAGTGTGTGGGCATTGCTGTGCGTGTATGTCTGGCTTTTAATGATATATTAAATCTCATAGTCCGTATTCTCACATACAAGGGATTAGTGTTTCTCTACTTTCTTATACTGTGCGTATGCGTTCCACACACGGTCCGCCACTGAGGCACGTGTCACATTAGGCACATCGTACTCGACCCATTCCCAGCTGCTATTTTCATGCTTTAACCCTTTCACTGTATCAGTGGTGAGAATCTTGTGTGGTAACATTTTACTATGATGTTTAAAATTTTCCTGGTCACCACAATATTAGAATCAATTAAATCGGGATGACCACCATAATTATGCCTTTATACTAGTCAGATATTGATTCTGGATCCCAGAGTCGAGTGTACTAACTTAAAGGACGATAAGTTTTTGCCCGTAAAAAGTACAAGCATAGCATTTAGCTATCCGGTGGCCGGTGGCCATGTGCTATATAAAGGTTAATCAAAACCCGATCTAGTTAATTCTATGTTACTGTTTACACTTTTATGTATAATGCATTTAGTCTCCCAGTTCGGGTCTGGGTATCTGGTAGTAGCCACAAATACCGAGCAATAGACAAACAGAAAAGTACAGACCACAAAGAAGTAATTTTGTGGTGGTTGCAAATCGCGCTTCCCTAGTTATCTATGGTTTGTGGTTTCCACCGAATGCCTTCGGGTCCAGCTCAGTTTTGTACCGCCTAGTTGTTGATAATATTACGCGGTATATTGTTCGATACAGTCTTCCAAACGGTTGATTTGAATGTTTAGTAGTTATTGTGTTTGCATTTACTTCTCATGGTGGATGATGAAAATGAGGTGTCACAATGTGGTTTATTGTTAGAGTGAGAAACGAAGCGTCATGGATTGCATTTCTATTAGATGAACATTTATTAACACATTAGAAAACATACAAATATTATTGTAGTGTATAACGATATTATTTTCATGACATTTTAGTCAGTACGCACGTACCTGTTTCTTAATTCTTAACTAACAAATTTCGTATTAATAAGCGGGCCTAAATATTAGAACGTTTTGAAAAAAGCCAGTGAGTTGATTTTTATCAGCAATGTTCTTTCGAGACAAAACTACTTAAATACTTTCTCTAATGTACAAAATTGTAATCAGGGAAGATGTTTCTAATACTCAAAAAAGAACTATCTAAATGATGAATGGTCATGCGACTCATAAACATTTAACTGTACTATTGACCGAAATTCATTATGGAATTGATATATTGTTCCATCATAAGCTGGTGCCGTGTAAGTCTGCCTTTAGAAACTTCTTCCGTGATTATAAAATGTCATAACTGTTAGTACTGTAGCACATTAGGTCACTGGCGTCGCTGATGTATCACACACAGCTCTCACATAACGTGAATTTTAAAAGTTCAATATTTTTTTCACTAATTGCAGTTTTAAGATCTTTTCGAGTTGTGTGCGATACGGCAGAACACGATGGAGTCGAAAATCGTCTCAGAAATTGTAATTTTAAATTGAATTCTTGTGGCTCTAAAGATACCACAGTCGAGTGACATAATGTGCGGCGGTACAAAACAATGAGAAGTGTTAGAAGAGTAATAAAGCGATTGTATGAGTGTAACCCCGAGCATGCGCGGCGGAGTCACGTG
Organism: Ostrinia furnacalis; assembly: GCF_004193835.3. Taxonomy (NCBI): domain Eukaryota; kingdom Metazoa; phylum Arthropoda; class Insecta; order Lepidoptera; family Crambidae; genus Ostrinia; species Ostrinia furnacalis. The sequence continues at coordinate 518,061 of NW_021135425.1, forward strand.
ATCTCAAAGCGCTGCGGACGCATAGACTGACTGAACGATTGATTTATCCGAGTGTCTATTCAGTACATGTTTCCATGTGTAAAGCCTGGTCCGTGAGCACATAGAATCCCGTCCAATGACCCCAAGCGTCGCGACTGTGCGACGCGCGTCCGTAGTGAGTGTGCGAGCGCGACAGCAACATAATTACGTGCGAGCGACAAGGATGGGCAGCTTGGGGTCATTGGACGGGATTCTACGTGCTCACGGACCAGGCTTTAGTGTCAGCGATAAATATTCGTAGTTCATGCCAACCAAAGTAGCTAAGAAGTTCGCAACACGTCTTTATTACTATTGGAATAAGGTTGTGTTATCAACTTTTTGGCCACTTTGGGGTTCACAAACTATTTGACGCTGATTATGCCTAATATTACGAAGGTTGATTTATTTTAGGCGATCAAATATACAATATAAATAATAAATAATAAATAAATATCCTTGGACATTTTACACTGCGCTTCTAGTCCCAAACTAAGCAAAGCTTGTACTATGGGTACTAGACAACGGATATAAACATACTTAAATACTTTTTTTTTGTAAATACATACATATTATACATAGAAAACACCCAGTCCAATACAAACAAATATGTTCATGCACACAAATGTTTGTACTGTGCGGGAATCGAACCCGCAACCTCCGGAATAGAAGTCCGTTTCGAACCACTACACCAAACGGCCGACCAAATTTCGAACCACTACACTACAACAAACCAAATATGAATAATGCCGTCTTGTAAATACGATTTATGAGAATCGATCTAAAATAGATAATTGTACACACGATTAGAAAGATTGTCGTTTATATTTTTGTCGCCAACTGCCTACGGTTTGGCAGCATCGGTGTGCAGAGAGCTTAAGTTTGAACTTAACTCGAGAGTAATGGATAAGGATCTGTAATAAACTCTAATATCATTCGTTATCAAACCTTAAGCGGTCACAGAAGGCCACGGTATCAATTGATTTCTATTGTCTATAAAACCAATTGTCATTTTTTTTTAACTCTCGATGCCAATGCGAGTGAGAGTTATGGATGGATAATAAATAGCTTGTGTCGAAATCAAAACTAAAATATCGAATCGATAGGCTGATATAGTGCTAAATAATTAAACATGGTCACGTGTACTGAGTAGAGTTGCAAGTGACGCGATAACGCGATCGCGATATACGCTTTCATTAACTAGTGTCCATGCCAGTGGCGACTGGTATGACACGTGGTCATTGTATTTATAATGTATCGATATATAATATGAACATTTGTGTATTTTTTTGATGTAACTAAAGCCAAGTTTGATTTTTCTTAGAAAAGAATTCGAGACGTTAAAAAAGGAATAATAAAGATAAATTATTTCTTAAAAAATGAGTTTTATTTTAAAGTCCTTAATAGTAAGGTTACATTATTGTCATGTGCAGATTATGCTTGTAAATTGTGAGGTTGACTAGGAGGTAAAAGAATTTCATACATTGCGTACAAACAAGTATGGTAACTTACTTACATTAAAATTACGCGCATCAAAAGAATTTGTGAAAAAAATTAAAGCTTAAAGTAAAATAAATTAATTACAATTGCAGAACTTATTTTTACTTAAATATTAACACAATACTGTTGCAGAAATGCCATTATCTTCACAATATCGGCATAACTTATTACGAAATTAAATGATAAAACTTATTGGCAATATAAAGTTACGTAATGTAAACAAAAAGTTAATAAACACAGGTAAATGGAGCATATAAAGCTTAAATTCATCAAAAGTTAAATGTTTACTTTGGTTTATTACATTTTATTGTTGGTAAAGAAACTTGTTTGTCATGACATTGAACTGTACTTAGAGATCATTTTTTATCAAATTGTAGTTGTTGGGAATTATCTCGATCGAAATTCATTATTAAGTACATACATTTTTATACAAAATATTTTTCAAAATTTTAAAGCCGAATCTCTACTCTAGTAAATTACAAAAATTGTTCTTTTATCTACATGCAAGTAAAAATGTTATATCTAAAATAATTTACTTATTAGCCGAACCACAATTAATTTACTATCGAGAAAAATTAATACCGCGAAATTTTATTTCATTTGTATCACAACCAATTTACAATCGTTATTACTTATTATTTCCAAAATCAATCTATGTCGTCGGGTCTCAACTGCCTCTCCCCTTCGCTCAAGAATATTTGCAGGGCCTTGTATAGTAGGTATAAGCCGAGCATTCTTCTTTCTTTCAGAGGTAAGGAGGCAGCCACGCCGTAATAGGTGCCGCTTTTTAAATTTTTCAAGTTTTGAAGTCCTAATACATCTATCATGGAAGCTTCGTACGTGTAGGCCTCAGCTGGGATGACGTTTTGGAAGATGTGAAGGCAGATGACACCAACCTTGTCGGACCAGATGTCGAGGATCTTCTGAACTTTCTTGTCGGGAGACGAGGTGAAGTTCCGTTTCCAGAGGGTGAGAGCTTGGTATAAATGGGAGTAGGGCCGCGAACGTTTGCCTGGAATAGAAGAAATAGATTATGTAGTCTTTTTTGTGATTGAATCTAGGATTTGGCGACATATTAGATTTGTGATTAGCTGCAACCATAAGTTAGGGAAACTGTAAGGCTGACGGCAAACGAGTGTACCTACTATCCTTAGCGTAATTAACAACGTTCAAGTTCCACCATATTTTGTGCCGTGAAATATAATTTTTTTGTAGACTCAAAAAACGCGTTGTCGTTTGTTAATATTAAATTTTAACACAGGATCACCAGAGTTATCTTAGTCACTGATTTATTTTTGAAAAATCAAGTGGACTCAAGCCTGCAAGGTCAATCAAATACACAGTCGGTTTACACTAAGCGTAGCTCATCTGAGAATCGATTCTTTGAGAATTGATAAAACCTCTAGCCTCAGGACAAAACCTTTTTATTATTCATCATCATCATCATTTCAGCCACAGGAAGTCGACTGCTGAACTTTTTATTATTAACTAGCTTTCCGCCCGCGGTTTCGCCCGCGTGGAATTTTGTCTGTCGCAGAAAAACAATATTGCGCGCGTATTTGCTCACCAGGGTAGGTCCCTGGACTACGACAAACATTTTAAAACCAAAATCAGCTCAATCGGCCCAGCCGTTCTCGAGTTTTAATCAGACTAACGAACAGCAATTCATTTTTATTTATATAGATAGATAGATAGATAAAAAAAAATTACCTTTCCCGACGTAGAATATGGAGTTTATGAAGGTGCTCCACGAAACGTGGTGTGACTGCGCCGCCGCCTTAGCGGGCAGATTGTCCGTGACTCTCGGGTCGAGCAGCAAATAAGTGAACGAGGTCTTAGCGGAGCCCTCGCGCCATTTGCGGAGCGGGTTGGCGAAGTCACCGCGAACTTTGTTCTCTATTTCTATGTACGGAGAGAGGTTTTTCGTCCAATCCTCTGAACGCAAAGACTTTTCTAGTTCTATGCTGTACGCTGCGGAATTGGTTTTGAGTTAGGTTTGGTTGGCATAAAATATAAATTCTGGTGTTCTTGTTTTTAATTTCTAGAGCAGGGCTTCCCAAACTGTTCTTTGCGAAGCCCTGAGGCTTTCGCACTTTGATTTTGACGTTGCAAAATTCTAATGGCGAATTCCCAAGGGAGACACTGTAAGATAAAGTTTGGGAAGTCCTGAGCCTACATTTAAAAACAACAATACAATTTGTATGGTTCAGGTTCTTGTCCAAAGATCGCATTTATAAATGAAAAGGGTGGCATATCCAATCCATCGCGATTTAGTCTATAGAATTTACCTTTATTTATAAGGGATTTTGTTAAAATTTCACTTTTTAATTTATACTCTTTCAACACCATTGTAAAAATTTGTAAATAATAATAATTACAAAATAAACAACATTGACATCAAAAATTTGGACATTGACAAACCTGATGGCCATAAATTGATACTTGTAAATAAAAAAGGTTCTATGAAATGAGTTTTTAAATAAAATAGGAAATTTCTGACAAGTGACCGAAACGGGTATGGAAACGGGAGACCACAAAGTATGCTACTTTTCGGGAAACCGTGACCGTTACTTACGCCCGTATTCACAAACGATGCTTGCTTCTTAAGTTAAGCAGAAAATCGAACGCACAGCGTTGAATAGAGCTCTGTAATTGGTTCGTGTGTCACCCTGTGCGTCCACGCGCTATAGTAATGTTTGTGAATACGGGCGTTGAGTTCCTGTCTCTGTCTTGCTCGCGAATGAGGGTTTTCGCGATTGGAAAATCCGCCAGATGGCAATGCGTAGACGCGAGGTCCAAATACTGCGTGATTGGTGGATTTTGACATATCTGTCAATGTCACGTCAAAAATAACCAATCATGCAGCATTTGGACCTCGCGTCTACGTATTGCCATCTGGCGGATTTTTCAATCGCGAAAACCCTCATTGATGCCAAATTGATGCATAAACAATATACCTACATAATAAATAAAAACAAGTAACGGTCGCGGTATCGCTTCTCAGTCGCTGTATCGCGTCTCGGTCGCGGTATCGCTTCTCAGTCGCTGTATCGCGTCTCGGTCGCTTGTCTCTCGTGGTGCAAGTAAGAGAGTAAATTATCAAACCAGTTACTCATCCGTAGTGATATGAATAAAGATAAATGAACTTTTACTTACTTTTACCCTGGTTCGTCTGAAGAATGGGATTCTTCTTTAAAGCTTGTAGTTTCTTCAGGTACAATGTTCTGGTGGAGTCCTGTATAGGTCCCGGCCTGAAGCCACGCTTTACCAGCTCCTCTCGGAGTGTGTTGTTGTCATACTGGACCGATGAAGGGAGGGATGAGGCCACGGACTGTATCGTTTGGTCCGGACTGTTCAAGTCTGTTCCCTCTTCTATTGGAAGCCTGTGTAGTTAAATTATGTTTTAGCCAATAAGCATAATAGTTGTCTAAAAATTATTTGATTAATTATTATTATTGGTTTTGGGCCTTCATTTGCGCCAGCTCGACCAGGTTTGATCTATTGTGGCAGCCCTTGTCTTTAGAGTTCACTGCTTAGTCCCGTTGAGTCTATAAATTTCCAGATTCTTTTATTTGATTAAAGAAAAACCACCAATCCATTGGCTCATCAATATCCATCGGTTCAACTATTCAATAAATTATACATTTAAATATTTGAGTGTTGAGGTCGTTTCACTAAATATTAAATTTGTTTCATATCAACGTATACCAACACAGTATCAGTGTTTTGATAAAAAATTGCTTATAACATCACTATCTAATCTATTCTGTTGTAAATAATATTAATCACAATTACAGCTTTATTGAGTTAGTCATAGGTTCTTGTATGATATAATAAAATTAACATTTTTATTGTGTTTGAAGAAGTTCTGAAAGTTAGTTCTCAAGATAGAAACAGTTATACTTACACAATTGACGATACCAGCAATCTTTTCTCGATCAAAACCACATTTTCATCTTTATCTTCGTACTTATATTCCTCTTGCATGTTCCCTATCACTATACTGCCTCCGGAATAGTTGCTGCTTACTCCACTGCTAGCGGAAGACCTTCTTGTATTCATAGCGTTGACGTCTGTCACTGATGATATGTTGCTCAGTAAGAATTCATTACTCTTATTCTGGACAACCACCAACGCCTTGTCCAAGTCAACTTTGGATGTGTCACTAGACAGCAATGACTGGGAACTATCCAACGTCAAAATATGTTTCATATCAGAACATAAAGAAGACACACAATTCTTCTTACAGGACCTCAAATTACTTTTTGAGTTGTAATTCTTATGCATAATACTGTTGGGAGACCCAGGCAAGGAGAAGTTCTCGTATATGCTTACTCTGCCTTTTAAATCCGAACTGCTATTACTTTGGCTGCACTGGCAATTGGTTTGGTCCAGAGTTAATTCTAACTTCTTAACTCCACTTATTTCTACTTCGTAAGGTACATTTTTCGTCAAGCATGTCTTAAAACTACTGTTGGTTTCATCCAACTCAGGATGGATTGACATTCTATTATTATTACTGAGATCACAAGTGGTGTTTTTGGTGAAATCTGAACTTTTCCAAGGAACAGATTCATTTTCTAACAGGTACGTATCACCCAATATCGTTGGGTAAAGTTTGTTGATGACAAGACTGTTTTTCTCACACCAGTCCCGTACCATCTCTGATTTTCTGGGCATTGTACGATCATACAAGTTGTTATTTTCGATTGGTTCATATTCTGCAACCATTTGGTTTGTTGTCACTAACACTTTTTCTGAAAAATTTACCATAGTCGTTAATCAACAAGGAAAATTATTACAAACTAATTCAAGGTCTTTTTATGAATGATAAGCTAAATAACAATACAAGCTAAATAATAATAAGTACCTACCTAAATCTAATGTATATGCACATGAGGAACCAAAACTGTCATCAACCTGGTCCACCACATTGTGGAGGTAGTCGTATACCTCCCATTGCTGTTCTCGCACAGCATAGTCAAATGCTGTGAGTCCATCAAGATCACAGCGTGATGGGTCACCTCCGCACCCAATCAGGAGCTTTAGGTTGTCCACGCGGCCCCATATAGCCGCTATGTGGACTGGAGTCACTCCATCGTCATTGCTGTAGATAATAAGATAAAAAATGTCAGTAGTGACAATATTAGATGGCAAGATCTTCAAATTTTAAGTCTCTACCCTTGGTGTAATCGTTTACATTTATGTCCTTCAGTCAGTCGTATAGGTCACTACGGCTTATGTAATTAATAATAGATAGATTTAATAAATAATAATCTTACCACAAATTGGGATCTCCTCCATACTTCAAAAGTAACTCCGTGCACTGCTTGGACTTTTCCAATGGGTCAATACCTACTGCCAAGTGGAGAACACTGATACCTTTGCAAGGTAACACTCCGTTTATGGACACCTGGATATCTTTGAGATAAGCTTCTACAGAGCTGGAATGGATAAAAGGTAGATAAATTAATATTAGACACAAACATTGCACAACTGTTGTAATAATTGCACTTGATGCCAAATACTTTCACTTTTCAGTTTAATGGGCCTGGATATGGTAAAAAGTAAATATAATTTAGTTTTTATCGTTGTATGGATCTATCTTGTGCAATATTCTAGCATGATTCTAGCGTTATACATCAATTTATGGAAATAAAATACAACTCAAAAATTTAACGCCGCAGGGGGCCCGACTGCAATTTATTACATTATTTGCAGTTGTTAATGATTTAATTAGCTGTGAATACATACCTTACATCTCCACATTGTATTAAATCGTACAATTTAAACAATTCTCTATACGTTGTGCCCATGATTTTGATCAAAATTAGTCACCCAGATTCGCTATGTTGCGATATCATTTCCTGTAGGGCACGGCCCGTTTGATTTCACTTCTATTTATAACTTTTACACATTCAATCAATAAATTCACCACTAATAAATAAAAACACCGTTTTTAAAGGAAAATCGCTAATTTCCTCACATTTTCGTTTGTTTTTTTTAGAATTTTTTGAACTAACGTCACATTTTGCATCTTTGTTTACGTTTGTTAGGAATGTTGCGTTCCGTTTCACGCGGATGTTCGATAAAACCTGTTATAAAATCCACTCAAACACGGATTTGATATTTTTTATGATTATGAATTTATGTCTCAAGATTATTATATACGTTGATTATAACTTTTTAATAATTAAAATAACGAATAAAACCAACAACTTTCCACCTATTAAATCCAATCATCTTTTCCATGAAATGAAATAGGCCAACAAAGTCACCTTTCTTCACCTGGCGCAGGTGTAGGGAAACCTGTTAAATGTTGAACAAGAAATAAGTTTATAAGAATTTAATTTAATATCCATGGAATACGCATTCATTTGACAAACTAGTAATTACTAAAAAAAGTGATCATCCGGTTTATAAAGGCGGTTAGGGCGCAGTAGGTAATTCACCTAATTAATACCTATCTGCTATCTAACACTTGCTTTTAAGTTTTATGACTTGAAGTTATATGTGATTTTATGTCAGAGTAGGTAGGTATTTATCTAGTTTTTAAACAATCGTTAAGTATTAAATATATAAACTGGAAATAAGAAACTATTGAAACAAAAAAACTTGAATGTAGTGGAAAAGCAAATAAAAGTAAAGTAACTCTACTTCATTAAGAGCGTTGTAGCAAAAAGTTGGCGTTCGAATTTTAGGTTTTTATTGCTTGACGTCGCGTAGTGAGTGCGCAAACTGCATTTATCTGTACAATTTCAACGCTGCGTCGCACTATGGATCGAAATTGCGATTTATGGACATAGCTATTTTTTTCACAATTTCTATTTGAAAAAATTACCTATCGATAGGTTACGTTATTCTGATGAATAAATGCTGCACAAGTTTTTCTCTAAAACCAATAGTTTGGCTGGAAAAAAATATTTTCCATTTTCGTTGTATGGAATGAAACATAAAGTGGTCGATTTCGACTAAGCCTTGACAGATCTTGCTTTGAAACTACTTAAGCCTTGTTTTATGGCTTGTTGACTATAATCTTACGCAATNATTTCATACATTTAATACAGTTACAAACAAACACGAAATCAATGGTTTCTGAGAATTCTGAGTGCCTTTATGCCGTCCCCTTTATCTGTTTATTTAGTATTTATTAATTAGTAGGTATCTCTTGATGATATTGTAGCAAGTTAAAGATAAAATCATGTTTTCCGTAAATAATTTAAATAAGAATGCAATTTACGAGTTTGTTGTTTGATTATTATATACTCAACATCAAATAAACCGCACCTTCCGCGACGCGAACTTTAACGATTTTCTTCTGACACAATCATGGTACCCCAACAATATTGGTGTTATTTGAAAGCCCAATAAATATCCTTAAAGAAAAACACATTTAATTTCTTAATAAATGATTAACATATACCATAAATGTGACTTGAAAAAATACCTCACTTTGGGCCCACCTATGGGATCAATTAGAACAATTTTTATGGTTATAAAACCAAATAATGATTTCACGTGTCCTCTTTAACAGATGGATAGCAATTAAACCCAACTTAACAGTTTTATAGGCATAAAAGTTGGCTCCTCTAGCGTAACTACCTATTTTTTGAAGAAGTGACTCTGGATCCTTGTAAAGACACATTTTTGGGGTAAAAACCTTTCCTTTAATGAAATGAAGGTTAGAACTAGACTTTTATATGGTACCAATATTGGTGGGAAGTGGGGATGCATACGTTTGCAAGTGCTTGTCGCGGGAGGTGCGATTTATTTGACGTCGAGTGTATATTACTCAATTAAAAATTTAAATTTAAAAAATTAACACTTCTAATATGGTAGGTATGGCTGGCGGCATACATTTAGTATGAAATTCGGAAACATTGAATTTTCGCATAGATCCAGTTTATTCTTTGACCTATTTATTGTTATTGTTTTAAAGAGCTCTTGAAGCACTTACAGGAAGAGTAAACAGTTTCTCGATATCTTGTATAATTAAAAATCAAGTGAAATCACTTATCGTTTCCACCCTGTACCTATACTTTTAAAAATAAACTCATTTTATACGTTCATTTGTATAAGTATCTACAATACAAATACCTAACCAACTTAGTTGACGTTTTATAAAACTATTTGTCTAAGTGTCATCGAGCGACCGCTGGTNAACTTTTACTTTCGACCGCGTACCGAGATTTAAAATTCGAAGAAATGCTCGCGTTTCGTCGGTTTATATGAAGTTACAATACTGTATGATATTATTACCGTGGTATAGGCATTTTAAGTATTTACCTACTAGTTTTTAAACAATCGATAAGTATTTAATGAAAGAAACTGCAAACAACTATAGAAATAAAATACTTGAATGTGGTGGAAAAGCAAAGTAAAATAACTCTACTTCATTAGTTAGACTTAAGTTCCACAGCTGGGCAACTGTGAGGTATTGGTAATTCAGACTTTAGTCAACCACGCGGCTAAATCACGTTTAAGAAAAATTGCTCTACACAAAGCGCTAGGCGTTAAATTGTTTTTCCAACGAACAAAAATTTAAATTCATCAATTAATTATCTAGGTATAATAAATATAGTACGAGTGTAGGATTTGTTTTGTGCGAAATGCATGAAAAAAATTAGTCGTAACGCGCACATTGAAAACCAAAGAACCGCATTCACCTCAATATGCCCGCATTTTGACCTGCATAGCTTCGTGTATTACATACATAGGTACCGATTTATTTAATATACTATACCGATTATGAGTAACTTATTACAACACACACGTCGTAAGACTCGTAAGTAGCTAATGGTGTGTAAAAAAAACGCCAGTAGAAAATACGGCCACCCCTATTAATTTCTTTCAGTGAACAATTTTATTAATTTGTGCTATCAAACAAAATTAATAAATTGCCACCTTACCTTTGGGAATGAAAAACTAATTCATCCATCATCACTTTGGAATCGAACCCGCGCTCTACCATGCTTACTCTGGTAGTATGTAGGTACTTACTATAATGTAAGTTAAAAGTTCTCCAAGTAATTAATATCAATTTATTATCATTTTTCATTGAACATTTACATACCTTGCTACACGTGTCTAATAGGATTACGTAGGTAAAACATATTAAGTAGGTCATCGTAAAAAACGCTGGTAAAATGGTAGTACGTAGGTACGTACCTACTTAAACTAAGTATTAATTTGTATCAATTATATGAAAACAAAAACATCCTTTGGTGAGGCCTAAGTTTTTGTGCCTACCTAAGTTCAGCAGTGGTCAACCTAACGTCATGATCGTTTAATATTATTATGAAGAAATCGAGCTTTTTATAGGTATTAGATTGGACTCATTAGCGTGGTTACGTGTGTTATAAATAATGATGGTAAAGGTTTTGCAAAAAGGATGTTTATGTCAAAATAATTATGTTAAGTTCTAAACTATATTTTTGAGTAGGCTTACCGATGTTTGATCGGTTTCCAATTACTTAAAGCGAGTAATTTCTGTCCTCCAAAATAACTTATGTATCTTATCTGGCCTGTCCAAGAACATCGGTTAACAGAACAGTTAGTTACGTATACTTTTAAAGCATTTATGTAGTTTGCATTAGCAACTTTGCGGGATGTCGAGCGTGGATAGCCTCTCAATGAATAGAGGAGATAGCACTGCATTTTATCAGGCAGCGATGCAATATCAAGTAACGACGCCTCGGCCATCCGCATAGTACGTCAGTGGCCGGCAGCACAGCTGGTTATCTTGTCTGCGGGTTAAAAATAAAAAAGTTATTAAAATGGCGGGAATTTTGGTAAGTGCATTTTTTTATTTGAGTGAGCGTGAAATACAAACAAAATGCAGTTCACAAGAACAAGAGCGATCGAAAAACATCAATTTACTTATTATTAGTGAGTTAGTTTTTATTCAATAACATTAGATTTTGGAAACTGTAAATTACTAGCAAATAAAGGAGAACTTTACAGATGTCGTCAAAATATGAAAAAAATGTAGTTTACATTATGGGTCCGTTTTCGCAGTTCGCAGACCCTCCCTTATTTTTGCTAACCCTCGCTTATTTATGATTGGGGTTGTTTTTGAAGAATGTCTTTATTTTTAAAACTGTATCAAAAGTTCAGTGTTAAGTATTCATCAAAATCTGTACAAAACTTAAGCTCAACGAAATCTATCATCAGTTAAATTCAAAATTATTGTATTATTCTATTCTAACGAAGTATGAATTGAAAGTAGGTTGTTCTTAAAAAGGTTAAATATTATTAGGAGTACCAAACCTAAATAAATCTTGATCTAGTGAGACGTAAAATGTAAAAATGTAAAATGCTACCTATAATGTGTATTTTTATTGTAGTCACGTATTTGTATGAATGGTCATTTATTACTTATCTCATTTTGCACGCACTGCGAATATCAATTCCTCTTTGGTGTCTCATTACAATAAATAAATAAAATAAGTGAGTTAGGCAATCGAAAACTAGATTTGAACTAATCGATTCAAGGTATTTACTCGAGGTTCTATTAGCGTGTGCTTTTGGTAATATTAGGTACTGACTACAGCACTTTTAGCTTAAATATTAATATCGTGGCATTTAATATTATGCATTTCTAATAAGTCCTACTATTACTACTAGAATAACAAAAATGTGTAGATAGATGTGAAGTTGACTGTACTACTGGTTGAGTCCGGGATTATAAAGTTACCTACCAAATACGTGTTATACAGGCTGTTTTGCGCATAAAGGGCGTTCTACGCACACTTTTATGGTATTTTAATATTTTTAACTAAGATTGCAATATAAAATTATCTTTTTGAACGTCTTTAAAAGAACTCTACCTTACCATTTATTCCGGTAGAGACACGGCGCTGCAATTCTGCAGGTACTTATACAAGGTGTGTGAGAAACGCTTTTCCTCACATTTTAAAATTACCAACTACCTATGTAATGTATTATTATTATGTATAAATTAATAGTAACTAACTGTAATAGTATAATTTAAAAAAGCTTTGTTAATTACCTCAATTTGTCAACTGATGATCAATGATGAGTTAGGTAAGGCATAGAAACACGATTAAACTTTAATCTAGGCTGTAAGTAGGTCTCCTCATCCTTGTTGATTGTTCTAGATGATCATTGATAAGGTTCAAGTGTTTTTGTCTGTCACTTTTATCACCTTACTCTGATTCGGTTCAGTTCAGTGCGATCTCAATTGATTTGCGCTTAGGACCGCGACCGGCTTTTAATGGGGTCAACGCCCTATCCTTGTACAGTCAGGTGGAAAGATAAATGATTGTCTACTTCAAAAAGATCATAAGATAGGTACAGATACAACAGTAGGTAGGTACACACTTTAACAATATTGTTTGAAAGATAGCACAAGATAGATAGGTAGCTTAGAACATCTGTATCAGTAATAATAACGATTAATAAACTGTGTAGTAAACTGATTAAATAAATAATTTAAATACTATAACCTTGCATCATTATTTATATTATAAATATTCAAACAAGCTTTGTTTCATACATGCAGCCTTTTCCTTCTTCTACAATCGCGCGGTGTTCGTCATGAATAAAAAAAATTGTTAGTCACCTTCGGCTAAATCTTTAACAAGGAGTTACTTCTATATTTTCCGATCAATGGAGATTTCCCGGAAAATTCTAAATTTTCTCATACTAACACTATACATTACCTACCAGGTTTTCATACCTAATCTATCTTACCTTTGCTCACTCACGCACGCCAGCTGTACATGTACTTACCTAAAACGTTAACTTAACTATGCAAACATTAAAATTCCTAACTAATATTTTCTGTATTTATCTACCTACTCAAATGTATTGCTGGTATCCGGCCTAGAATCTATGGGTGAACGAACTTTTTAATCTTTTCGTGATTATGGTGATATTATGCCACCGGTTTATTTGTTTTCTTATTTTGATTGCCCATAAAAACGGTACTCAACTAAGTTAGGTGTGTCAAATATTTGCTATCAAACAAAACTAGTCAACAATACCCAGGTGAACAAAGTGGAATAAAACCTTACCTAAGTAATTAAATACCTAAAGTATGAGTATTCTTTGCCTAAACCATTCTACCTAGTTATCTGCGTGCCATAATTTAACTGAAATGATTTTGACGTGTGATTATTTTGTAAATTATAAACAACTTGAAAAAATCTAACTGCCTAAGGTGAGAATCGAACCCACGACCTTTCGCTTGCCGGGCCACTGCTCTTCCATCTGAGCAAGCGAAAGGTCATGGGTTCGATTCCCGCCTTAGGCAGTTCAATTTTTTCAAGTTAGTTATTTACAATTTAGTTTGAGATGCATCTCTTAATGCTAAAAATAGTAAAAATTAAATAACTATGTGTGATTATTTTTTTTAATATGAAAATCACTGTAGATTCCGGAATCAGTAATGATCGTAGTTAAGTAAATAAATGAACGGAAATATATCACTGATCATTGACCCCTCTCCTTATGTACCTAAGTTACTATGAAGATTAGAAGAGGAGGATACCCTCTTTATAATAGAGCCGAGGGTACGAGACCTTATAAATACGTATTTTAGTCAATACATCCTTGAGTTGAGACACCGACGACCTCATAAAGATAGCAGGAAGGAGCTGGATGCAGGCCGCTACCAACCGCACGTTTAAAAACCGGCCAAATGCGTGTCGGACAGTCGGACTCACGCACAAAGGGTTGCTTCATTGATTTATGTTTTTTTTTTAATTTAAGTTATTTCTATGAAAGATTACGCGATAATAAGCGGTTTACGATTTACGAGGTATTAAAAAAAAACTACTTACCTACTAGATCTCGTTCAAAACAATTTTCGTTGGTAGTTTTTATAGTAATGTACATCATGTTTTTTTTAGATTTTTCATTTTCTTATTTTAGAAGTTAGAGGGGGAGGGGGCACCAACTTTTTTCCACTTTGGAAGCGTCTGTCACGCAAACTATTCGGTTTAGAAAAAAAATATTTTACAAACCTCGATATCATTTTTGAAGACCTATCCATAAATAACCCACACGTGTGTTTGACGAAAAAAAAATTTTTTTTGAATTTCAGTTAAGTATAGGGAGCCCCCAATATTTATTATTATTTTTTTATTTTTGCATCAAAATTTGCGGTTCACAGAATACATCTACCTAGTTACCAAGTTTCAACAGTATAGCTCAGTTTCGGAAAAAAATGGCTGTGACATACGGACGGACAGACGGACAGACAGACAGACACATGACGAATCTTATAAGGGTTCCGTTTTTTGCCATTTGGCTACGGAACCCTAAAAATGATTGGGGGAGGCCTATATTCAGCAGTGGACGTCCTGTGGCTGAAATGATGATGTTGACATCCTTGAGTATTTAATTTAATCAGTTTTGTTTCCAGATCCAGGTGTCATGCTTAATTTTGGGCATAATATCCACAACAGTGGGGTTGGACAACGGCCTGGCGTTAACCCCACCGATGGGCTGGCTAACGTGGGAACGGTTCAGGTGCATAACTGACTGCAAGAAGTATCCTGATGAGTGTATCAGGTGAGCATTATTTTTTTTATTTTTTTACTTATGAGACAGTTTAGGAATACTTTACTCTTTTTAACCCTGGGTTACACCATCTTACTATAACTATAACAAACGTTAAAACTGTCAATCTCCATACAAAAGCGCTGGTAGCCGGTTAAAGTTATAGTTACGGTTAAAGTTAACGTGATGCAACTCAGCAACCAAGAAAAACAATAAAATCGTGTAAGTACCTACGTACGTCCGTCATTACAAAAGTAGGTTACCCAAGGCATTGTTATCTATTGGCATTTAAGTAAAAAAATATTTACTAAAATAAATACTATACAACATACACATCACAGATAAGCTGGTAGATAACTGAGAGAGTTAAAAGTATTTTTAGGTGACTTTACTGAATGCCATCTTTGAAATGTTAATGACAGTGTGTACTTATTGTGTCTTGAACTTTAGTCATCTTTTAAGTTAAATACCTACTTACTTATTTTGTTTTAATTTTCGATGATAGCTGATAGACTCCAGTAGATGAATCACTTAACAAACGGTTAAGAGGCAGAGTATACATTTGTCACCAACCCAAGGCGACTTAGGGACTCGCATTAAAAGAACGGGCAGCAGCGCTCTTTGATTAATTTAATCTTTTAAACTGCGATCACACACAGGCGGGTTGCCTGCCAAGCGTGGAGATTATGGAAAAACCCTCCTGCAGGTGGTACACAATGCACCTGCCGGCGCCCATAGACTTATATCCGTATTTTTTAATTTTCAGTGAAAACCTGATAAAGCGCACTGTGGACCTCATGGTCAGCGATGGGTACCTCGAAGCAGGGTACGAGTACGTCGGCATCGACGACTGCTGGCTGGAGAAGAAGAGGGGACCAGACGGCAGGATGGTGCCGGACAGGGAACGCTTCCCGAGCGGGATGAAGGCGCTTGCTGATTATGTATGTTGATGTTCTAGAAATGAAGTCTTTCATATTCTTTGGCTTAGGGTACTATATCTACGAGCGGTAAACCTTGTGGTTTTTACATGTACCTACTTAGATAATAAAAGAGGGACAATCGCGGGAAGGTCGCGGGAAGCACCTGGATGCGGGCAACACAGCAGGACCGGTCCTTGTGGAAATTCTTGGGGAAGGCCTTGGTGTATCTAGGGTTCTTTATCAAAGGGGGCATAGCCTGCGATTAGTATCATCAGTTCATGAGTTAGGTACTATCATCATCTTATACGTGCATGGTCTTTGTCCAGTCCAGTAATGGATGTCATTTGGCTGAAGCGAATAAAAAACGGATTAAAACACCTTTTTTTACTGTCGACTCCGAATCATCTGCCATGTTTTCTAATAAGTACCTAAGTAGGTGAAAATATAGGACACAGTGAACTAATCAGTCTACATATTAACTAATTCTTAAAACTTCTTCAGATCCACAGCCGAGGTCTCAAGTTCGGCATCTACGAGGACTACGGCAACCTGACGTGCGCGGGCTACCCCGGCGTGCTGGGCAGCGAGCAGCTCGACATTGACACCTTCGTGGAGTGGGACGTCGACTACATCAAGCTGGATGGCTGCTATATCGAACCTGAGCACATGGACAGTGGTAAATGAATGTTTAGTAACTAACTTGGAAAAACTAACTGCATAAGTTGGGAATTGGGTTGGGAAAAGAGACTGACAAAGGTGACTGATTTTCTTCAGCCACTTCTTCTCAGCACCAGCCCATATGTTGTCCCGAAGTGGTGGTAGGGCAAGCTATATTCTTGGGAAGTGTATAAGTAGGCCTAGAAAGGGCTTATTTACTGAATAAATAATTTGAATTTGAATCAATCCTGCTTTCCGGGCGCGACTTCTCTGGATGCCATTTAGTAAACCCGTAAATTGAAATTGGGTAAAGTGGTGAATTATATTACAGTGGAATCNATTACAAAAAAACCTCCTCCATGTGGTACACTTGCACCCTCCTGCCGCGGCGCCCATACTTAGGTACCTATACCCGTTTTTTTTTCAATTTTCAGTGAAAACCTGATAAAGCGCACTGTGGACCTCATGGTCAGCGATGGGTACCTCGAAGCAGGGTACGAGTACGTCGGCATCGACGACTGCTGGCTGGAGAAGAAGAGGGGACCAGACGGCAGGATGGTGCCCGATAGAGAACGCTTCCCGAGCGGGATGAAGGCGCTTGCTGATTATGTAAGTTGATGTACTAGAAATGTAGTCTTTCATACGAGGCTTAAACCTTGTGGTTTTTACATGTACTTAGATATAATAAAAGAGGGACAATCGCGGGAAGGTTGCGGGAAGCGGCACAGTCGTGTAAATTCTTGACATAGGCCTCCCCTTTGTCGTTAACATTATCTAGGGTTCTTTTTCAGGTGGGGGCTGGCTTACGATTAGTATCATCAGCTCATGAGTTAGCACTATCAACTTCATACGTGCATGGCCTTTGTCCATTAGTGGACGTCATTTGGCTGAAACGAATCTTAAGAAACGGATTAAAAAACCTTTTTTATACTGTCGATTCCGTTTATAAATTAAATGGATCTGCCATGTTTTCTTGTGAGTACTTAAGGGCAAATTTAAGACACAGTGTAGTAATATTTATTCTTTTAAAACTTCTTCAGATCCACAGCCGAGGTCTCAAGTTCGGCATCTACGAGGACTACGGCAACCTGACGTGCGCGGGCTACCCCGGCGTGCTGGGCAGCGAGCAGCTCGACATTGACACCTTCGTGGAGTGGGACGTCGATTACATCAAGCTGGACGGCTGCTACATCGAGCCTGAGCATATGGACAGTGGTAATAATCAAATCATATTTGGCATGATCATCCTTTTTAGCAGGCGAGATGCAGGCCAAGAACATCCTTGTTGTAGATTAAAGAAAACTATTTTTGAGTCGAACGATCTTGCAAGAATCTAAATACAGATACCTATGTAAAATCAAGTATACAATGTGTTTCTACACCTAGACAGTAAGTAAGGTATGAAACTTTGTTTCAAATCGCCCTATGGTGCCGTCTTCTGCAAGTACAGGCAGCGTTAAATAGTTCGTGACACCCAAAGTAGCCAAAAAGTTCGCAACACGATTTGGATTAAGGTTGTGTTATCAACTTTTTGATCACGAACTGTTTGCGCTGCAGCACTGACTGTACCTAATATGCTGATCATCAATGAGGGCTATCGATTTAGCGCTCACCAGTTAGCACCACTGTAGAGTAAGGTCCTGTCACTTGCCAGTAGCGAAGACAGTGGCACCAACTGGTGAGCGCGAAAGTGGTAGGAGGTCTATCGCATTTGCACTCATCAAGATGGCGCCACTGTAGAGTAAGGTCCTGTCAATCGCCAGGGGTGCCAACTCTTAAGTATAAAAACGATAGCCTTCATTGAAATAAAATTGTTATAATTTAACAGGCTATCCTGCATTCGGAGAAATGTTGAACAAGACTGGTCGTCCCATACTGTACTCCTGCAGCTGGCCAGCGTATCAGGAGGATGCTAAGATGCTGGTAGATATCATACTTTTTTAATTAAGCATTATTTCATCATCATCACCTACATTTCAGCCACAGGACATCCATAGGCCTCAACCAATAATTTCCAGATTAACCGGTTCGTGGCGGCCTGTATCCCAGCGCCTCCCTCTACCTTGTGAGGTCGTCGGTCCACCTTGTGGGTGGACGTCCCACGCTGCATTTCATTAAGCCACTTGAGCTTGTGCAAATGCTCAGGCAAACGAGTGGCTCATTTGGCCGAGCCGCTCATGTGGAGACGCGAGCCGCTCATGTGGAGACGCCTGAGCAAATGCTCAGGCAAACAAGCGGCTCATTTGGCCGAGCCGCTCATGTGGAGACTCCTGAGTTCTTGACGTGGCCTCCACTCCAAAACCTTGCTGTCCCATCAGTTGTCAGTTCCTGCTACTGCTGCCTGTACCGTACTAATATGTGCCCTATCCATTGCCTCTTCAGCTCGTTAATCTGTCGCCTTATTTACTTTTTATTCTTATACCTGTTCCGTACTAATATGTGCCCTACTCATTGCCTCTTCAGCTTATTAATCCGTCGTCTTATTTTTTTATTCTTAAAACATCTTCCCAGCCGGACTACGCGTCGATCGCTAAGCACTGCAACCTCTGGCGCAACTGGGACGACATCGAGGACTCCTGGGCGTCCGCTTCCAAGATCATGGACTGGTTCGGCGACAACCAGGATCGTCTGGCTCAGCACGCCGGCCCGGGGCATTGGAACGACCCGGACATGGTGAGATAAACCTGCCATGAATCTACTTAGCTTTGTATGATAATGTAACTGTTACGGCTAAAGATAGGTGTGAACATAAACTTAAGATTAGCCGGCTAAACTTAAGTTTATCTTCGACGAGGTGTTAATGTTAGTTTCTTCTATCTTTAGCCGGCTAAACTTAAGTGTAACCGCAGGCCCTTGGCTAAAAATGTAGAAGGAAATGGAAAAGGAAACAATGTAATAATGTTTACTATTTTGACCCGAAAACTTTATTAACACGTTCCGACGCTGTACTCTCGTCCAATATCACATAAATGTTTCATACACCTATACCCGTACTGTTGTTCACAATATTTTGCAACAACAAGTCTGCTCTCTATGAAACTCTAATGTAAAATCGACGGTTGTTGCCGTAGTGTTTTTAGATTGATTTTCGTGAAAACAGCGAGACCCGTACTGCCATAATATTAATGAATTCCACCTTTACTGTATGTGCCGTTACCGCGGCGGAACGTGTTAAAAAATAATCACTTTCATTACACATACTTTTATGTACCTATGTAGGTATTCAAAATTACAATTATTACAATAACAAAATATTAATCACTTAAAACAATATCTACCTAATCATTAAAATAAAATAATAAGGAACCATTTGGTCATTACAATTGAATCTTCTTTAGGTATTTAAAATTACAAAATAAAACAAAATAAAATTGCGCGCGCGTTATCTCCCCACCGCCCCCTCAAGCCCTCCGCCGGCCTGGCGCGCCCATCGAATACATTTTTAGCCGTTTCGTTTTGGCTAATGTGCACATTAGCCGGCTAAAGATGGAATATCACGACGCAAACTAACATGCTATCGAACTTTAGCTGCTTCTCGAAGATAAACTTAAGTTTAGCCGGCTAAACTTAAGTTTATGTTCACAACTATCTTTAGCCGTAACATAACTACATCCAATGTTTTTGAAAATACAATTTTAACAACTTTGTAGGCAGTGCCGTAGCGTGTTAAGGGCCCCATATAAAAAAGTCACAAAAGATCATGGAGACCTTTTTCATTCAATCAAAATCAAAGTCTGAAAAAGTCCAGCCCTGGCCATGTAGTCCGGTGGATCATTGATACGGCTGATACGGCGGTAGCTACGCCCCTGTTTGTAGTTGTTGGTTGATACACTTAGTACCTCCTGTAATGTGGGGACCGGGAGTTGACAATGAAAGAGTGTATACTGTACGATGCGAGTATATTGTGTGAGTCAGTTTACGCAGCAACGTCAAATATATAGGTTTGGCGCGTACACATACTACACCTCCCCCCTTTTTAAAAGAAAAAAATTGGTTTACAATATTTTTTCAAATATTAAATTTAGTAACAACAGTTCAAAACAAAATATCAAAATACATTAAAATCCGAGAAAAAAACTCTAATTTCAAATGATCATAATTTTCATTACATACCATAATTTTGTAAAAAGTAATTGAACATGAAAAAGTCTAAAAGTTTACAGACCACAAAATATATATTTTTTTTTAACATTCATGTTTTTAGAGAAAAAAAAAATACATAAATGAGTTGACTAATTTAGAAAATTCCACATAAACTGATATTTGAATAGGATAATTTTTTGACTATCAAACATAACAATCTACACAGACAGAAAAACAGATTTTTAAAGATGTTACAGTATAAATTAAATATTTAGATGTTGTAAAATAATTTCATTACTTCCAAATTATTACGAAACAGACAATACTACAAATTACAAAACTAATATAAACATACAAAACTATAAATTCCAATTCAAATAGTAATTACAAGGTTTCTGTTTCAATAGTAAATTTAGATACCTACATAGGTACCATGAAAATATCGCCACAAAAATTATACATCGCAAAGTTTTCTTACTTACGATCTACAGAATTTAAAATATATTAAGTACTTAAAGTGTTACATATTACAGTAGTTGGGTCAAATTAATTATTTACTTTTTCCTAATTTATAAAAAACACATTACACATAATATTGCATTTTCAGTTGTGCCAGTTTTTACCTTGATATGATAATGATAGATTCTACAGATTAAAATTTACTACTTTAATTCAGTCTTTCTAAACTCAATATCGTCAATATCGTTTTTTACAATTGACAAAACAGTATAGTGGGAACCTAAAGAAATATTTTGATGTTGAACTCAATAACATTATCATTTAATCAATTACATAAACACCATTCTCAAGTTTTATCAATACTACAAATAATGTTAAAACATATTATTATAATTTCAGTTTCATGACTTCAAAATTTTATCCAAACAAAATTGAAACTAAAATATTCATAAATATACCATTTACTTTCCATATTATTATTTAACAATGATAAATATTTCTCAATAATATAACCTTGCCTGTGAGGTTTTGCTAAAATTCATACCATTTGTTGTTATTTAAAAAACAATGTCAATTTTGACGATTAACTGAAAGTCTATTATCTATGAATATAGTAGCGATATATGGTATCCAGCGGCAATGGCAGTGCAAAATTTTGACAATGACTGTAGTTATCATACTTCGAGTTTGTCCATGGAGACGGCAAAAGTCCTTTAGTTGGCCATAAAGTAAACTTAACGGAAAATGTTACTTAATTGATACCGAGGCGCAACCTGGAAGCATTGCTAAGTGTGCTCCTCGTTACTGGTTCATCGTTCGTCATCGTCATTGTTCGTAAAAACCGGGTCGCGGCAGGCAAATAATAAAATTAGTCTTATGTCTTCTCCCTTATTAACTTCGATGGATTAATAGCTAAACCTCCTTGCGCGTAACTGACGTTTGTTGGAAAACCGATTTTTTCAGGCCATCGGATTTTAATTTCAAAAGTCATTGACCAATCCCAGTTCATATAATAACTATTATGACGTTTTCTATTGGCCAAAAGATTTAACTCTCTAAAAATCCGCGTGCAACCATATCCTGCTTAAATATTGTGCACTTTATTCAGCACAGATTAAACAAGCTAAATGACAAATAGAATAGATTGAAATGACAGATTGCACTTGAATTACCCTACAGATTGCTTCTGCTATGTTTGTGGTAAATATATTATTTGAAAAATGTCGAAAACCTCTATCGGATTTCATGAAAACTGCGTTACATCTACACCTTAAAATAAATATTTGATATTAATTAATCAAGACCACAAATGGGTTATTTGTGTTCTGAGAATAGGTAACTTACTTTAGGCCAACAAGGGGGCTACACAAAATTCCCGTTCCATGTGTATCTGGAATAGTCGTAACAAACAAAAGCATTGGTTACAAAAATTTTGACCAGTGCGGCTTCCCGCACACACAACTTTTTGCTTTTCAGCTAAAGTTGATACAAACTATTTTATAAACATGCCATTAGTTAGCCAAGACCGTATCACCGTACTTCCACCACTTTATATTAACCTCGGCATCTTGAAACAGTCTGTGAAGGCGCTTGACAAAAGTAACGAATGTTATAATTAACTTTCATGAAAGTTTTCAGGATTAAGCACAGAAAACTTGAATGTTGGTAATTTTTGATGGGACTCACATTAGGCAACTGGTAAATGATCGTAATTTTACTAAATCAATGACTGAAGTCCAGTCCTAAGCTTAGAATTATTTTTTTTGGTTATAAGTAATTTCCTAAGCAAAAAGAAATTGTTGAGAGCATGCTATCCAACTTGCAAGAGCTAGGGTGCAACATGGGCATAAAAATACACTTCATGTACTCGCATTAACATCGATTTCCACAAAATGTGGGTGAGTTTAGTGAGGAGCAGGATAAAAGATGTCATTAGAATTTTCGGCCGATGGAAGAAGGTTATCAGGGGCGGTGGTGATCATATATGAATGGCAGACCATTGCTGGAGTTTGCAACGAGATCTACTCAAACTTGTCTATTCAAAGAAATCATATAAAAGATCATTTGCTAGTGTTCAATAGATATTTTATCAACACAATGTATAATTTTTCGTTTTTTTTTTGTCAAAATAATAAAGCTCTATATTTTAAAAAGTAAAGCTGTTGACGATCTCCCAGTATTTTTTTCATAATCAGGGCCATAGAAATACCCAATAACAGAAAAAAAATTAAAGGAAAAAAAACATGTGTTGACCAGCAGGGCTAAGATGNGGTTCTGGAGTGGAGGCCGGGTACTGGAATACGCAGCGTGGCACGTCCACCCACAAGGTGGACCGACAACATCACGCAGGCCGCTACCAACCAGGCAATAAATTCATTATTGCAGTGTAATTTCAAAATAATTCAACCATTATTTACAAAATCTTTATTTGGAAAACTTTTGTTTTACAATAGCTATTGATAATTTCAAACACTAACAGAATTCCATGAATTGGTTAGCCTAGCCANTTTGTAAAATAGCCACAGACACGCGTATAGCTGCTTTATTTGTGGGTCGAACGAAATACATATAGGTAATCTCATTGCCTTTATTTATTGTAAAGGAACAGGCGATAGCGTTATGAAATACATTTTTGTTGCATGCAAAATAATCGCTTCCTATTAAGTGCACTGTGCATAGGCGGTCAGTATCATATGTGACGTAGCTCCTGTGCTGGTCATCTTTTATTATACTTTTATCATAATTATGTTAAATTATAACGTTACAGGTTATCCTGCATTCGGAGAAATGTTGAACAAGACTGGTCGTCCCATACTGTACTCCTGCAGCTGGCCAGCGTATCAGGAGGATGCTAAGATGCTGGTAGATATCATACTTTTTTAATTAAGCATTATTTCATCATCATCACCTACATTTCAGCCACAGGACATCCATAGGCCTCAACCAATAATTTCCAGATTAACCGGTTCGTGGCGGCCTGCATCCAACGCCTTCCGGCTACGTTTGTGAGGTCTTCTGTCCACCTTAAATTGTGGTGGGTGGACGTCTCACGCTGCATTTCATTAAGCCATTTGAGCTTGTGCAAATGCTCATTTGGCCGAGCCCCTCATGTGGAGACTCCTGAGTTCTTGACGTGGCCTCCACTCCAAAACCTTGCTGTCCCATCAGTTGTCAGTTCCTGCTACTGCTGCCTGTACCGTACTAATATGTGCCCTATCCATTGCCTCTTCAGCTCGTTAATCTGTCGCCTTATTTACTTTTTATTCTTATACCTGTTCCGTACTAATATGTGCCCTACTCATTGCCTCTTCAGCTTATTAATCCGTCGTCTTATTTTTTTATTCTTAAAACATCTTCACAGCCGGACTACGCGTCGATCGCTAAGCACTGCAACCTCTGGCGCAACTGGGACGACATCGAGGACTCCTGGGCGTCCGCGTCCAAGATCATGGATTGGTTCGGCGACAACCAGGACCGATTAGCTCAGCACGCTGGCCCGGGGCATTGGAATGACCCGGACATGGTGAGATAAACCTTTCATGAATCTATTTGGCTTTGTATGATAATGTAACTACATCCAATGTTTTTGAAAATACAATTTTAACAACTTTGTAGGCAGTGGCGTAGCGTGTTAAGGGCCCCATTTAAAAAAGATCACAAAAGATCATGGAAACCCTTTTCTTTAATGAAAAGGGTCAAAATCAAAGTCTGAAAAAGTCCAGCCATGGGGGCCCATGTAGTCCGGTGGATCATTGATACGGCTGATACGGCTGTTTGTAGTTGTTGACACACTTAACTCCTACCTAAGTATTACATCGAAAAATAATTCACAAACAATTAAACGTTGTCTTACACTATGAAAATTTGATTCTAAGCCTTAGATACTTTGAGATACTTATTTTAATTCTGTTTTACGCAATATTTTTTTTGGCAGTTCAAACTTCAAAATAATAAAAGTATACTTAGCAGTGTTCAAGGACATGAACTTAGAACCTGGACATGGTGAATTGCTTCTTTTTCCATTGAGCGGGCGTTAATAACCCTGCTTTTTCTGGCATTTAATATCAAGATCCTTGACAAAGACCAAAAGCTGAACTCCTTCATTCTTATACATTCAGATATCTCTTTACAGCTGTTGATAGGTAACTTCGGCCTTTCCGAAGACCAGGCCAAGACCCAAATGGCAGTATGGGCAGTGCTTGCTGCGCCTCTGCTCATCAGCGCCGACTTAGCCACCATGAAGCCGGAGTTCAAGAGGATACTCCTCAACAAGGACATCATCGCTGTCAATCAAGACAAGCTGGGGAAACAAGGACTTAGGGTTTGGAAGGTATACAAAAAGAATCCATATTTTTCTTTGGTCACAGAATACACGCGTGAATGGCTGGACCGATTTCTCTAATTTTTTTTGTTGTGTTTGTTAATGTTGTTAATGTCAGGAGAAGGTAGTAGTAGTAGGATGTAAAAAAATAAGAAAATCCCAATCTACCACGAGCATTGGAAAACATAGAAGTGTGCCATAAAACATTAAAATTTATGTAGGTACCTAAGTAGGTAGGTGAGTAAGTGGGTATTTACATTACATGAATAATAACAGTAAAAATATTAAATACAAAAAACCCACTGCGCATTTGTTTCTAAAAAGGCAAACTTTTTAACCTTTCATCCTAAAATACTCGTAATCTATTTGACGATCGTCTGTGACTAATTGAAGAATATGGCGGTTATGAGTAATCAAATATCTCATCTAAATCAATTCGCAGGTTAAAAAAGGTCATAACTATACAATGAAAGAAACAAGCAAAATATTTTAAATAACTTTTGTCACTTCAACTTTATGTAGTCAGATGAATAACTCAGGGTTACAAAAGATGTGAAGGAAGACTCTATTCATAGATAGTTCTTTTTAATCTATAATCTTATTGTGCGTCATTTTAGACCACCATTTCCGTTTCCATGTCTAAAATTGCATTTTTTTTCCTCAGCAAAGGAACATATCGGTGTGGAACAGAGAACTGTCGGATGGTGAGCGAGCACTAGCCTTCGTTAGCCAGCGGGAAGACGGCATACCCTACGCCGTCAGCTTGACCTTCAAGGATATGCAGCTGTCTGAACAAACCTACGAAGTGCAGGTAGGAATCTCCAACTTTCATGACGGCGATATATTAGAACTTGCCAGCCAGTGCTATTATTTAACTGCGCTATCAAAGCCAAAAATATCAGTTATAAGTACAGAATATAGAAGAGTTTTTTTGGTTTGTTTTAAACGCCTATCATTTTACTTTTGCAACTTTTCTTAAAAGGGAAACGCACCAACATCTTAAGGCGTTTCAAAGAGAATTCCACAGCTTTGATTCTAATTTTATAAAAATTGATAACTTAGATTTAACATAGATTTTATTATTTCTAATAAAGGTTCTATAAATATTTACAGGATTTATACAACGAAGAAAATTCTCGCACAGTAAGTCCTGGCGAAGAGTTCAACGTTCGTATCAATCCATCAGGTAAGTTACATAAAAATAAAAAACTGGTCTACTGTTAAGTAAGTTAATTAAAATGTAATAAATATGTTTTTCAAAGCGTTATCTTGACCGTAAAGCTTTTCTTTAAATACTAGTTTTTACCCTGTAACGAAATACTTACCTATTGTTTGCTTTTTCAGGAGTGAAGTTCTACAAATTCATCCCAAAGAACAAGGTCCTGGGCTCTGTACAAGCAAAGCAAATACTCAACTCAAATGTATTTAATAACGAAATAAATAATAAGCATTAGTTTCACAATAACTTGTTTTATTTACAACACAATGACTATATTTTTGTACGTTTAGTTAGTTGACTGTTATGGTACCCGCGCTGCAGATTTCATAGAGTTTTGCAGTTGTGGTTGCAATATGCGGTCTGCGGCCCGTCTTGGAATTGTACCTTTAGTTTAGGTGGTGGTTGTTACACTGCACACGAATGAATGAATCAATAATCAATATTACATCTTTATTCTCGACATATCCAATATTATTCAATTTCATAGTAGATATTCGTAGAATCTCGCTAGAAGCTGGTCAGTCACTGGTTGTGGATATTATTGTTTGATTGTTTACTTTTAGTTTGTTATATTAAAATTTCTTAGCGACTAAAGTCGCTTCTCAAACTAAATTTCAAGATGAGATCGTGGGTTCGATTCCCGCCTTAGGCAGTTCGATTTTTTTCAATTTGTTTATTTAAAAACTAAAATTTAGGATAACTTATTTTTTCTTAGTTGGAGTTTTCCCCTATTTCTTGAAGAAATATAAATGTAAACAATTTAATTCAATTTGATTAAAATGTAACAAATACGATATCTTGATGTAAGTAACGCAAAAAAAAAAAACGTCATAGACAGCTGCTGATGACACGTGTCACACGTGACAGCTCTTAAAATTCTCTCTCCGGCACTCACTGTCAAAAAAAATTAACACGAACTCGAGTAATTAAATTAAATAAGTGCGTTATTTATATCTAAAATCTCAAGAAAAGTGAATTTTAATAAAAACTTTAATCACTTTAAGTGATAAGACCATGCGTACTGGTTTCCGGTCGACGACTGTTTAAATTCATAACTCACTCGTATGCGTGTGAAAGAAAGCTGGTTATTGGTCTCGTTGTAGGTCAATGATGTACCGGTAGCGTCGGGATTGCTTACGTAGAAACGACCAGACGGGTCTCCAGCGGAGTGTGGCGGGGCGCATCAGTCCGCGTCAGTTACCGTGCGGTTAACACGTCCCTACTTAACTTGCCGATTCACGCGTAACAGCGCGTTTCCTAGTAACCTTGATCGTGAAAGTTATCGCGTAAACAGCAACCATGGGTGGCCGAGTTGAGAACGTTGGCATTCTGGCTATGGAATTGTACTTCCCGTCACAGTACGTCGATCAGAACGAGTTGGAGAAATTCGATGAAGTGTCCACGGGAAAATACACGATCGGGCTCGGCCAGAGCAAGATGGGATTCTGCAGCGACCGGGAAGACATCAACTCCATCTGCCTCACAGCACTCCACAGGCTGATAGAGAAGAATAACTTAGATTTACATGATATAGGACGCCTGGAGGTCGGTACTGAGACTATTATTGATAAAAGTAAAAGTGTCAAAACTTTCCTCATGACCTTGTTTACAAAAGTAGGTGCCACAGATATTGAAGGGATTGATACTACTAATGCCTGCTATGGAGGCACTGCTGCTCTCTTCAATGCAATCAATTGGATAGAATCATCATCATGGGATGGCAGAAAGGCTATAGTGGTGGCTGGAGACATTGCAGTGTATGGCAGGGGTCCTGCCAGGCCCACAGGAGGTGCTGGCGCCGTAGCCATGCTGGTCGGACCAAATGCACCTTTAGTCTTTGACAGAGGAGTACGAGCTTCATACATGACACATGCATACGACTTTTACAAGCCAGATCTAGCATCAGAATTCCCATTGGTTGATGGTAAACTATCAATCAAGTGCTACCTCAGTGCTTTAGATAATTGTTACAACTTATTTTCAAAGAAAATGAGGAGAACTGATCCAAGCTTTAAAGGATTGCTGAGTTTAGACGGTATGCTATTCCACTCACCGTATTGCAAATTGGTGCAGAAGTCATTAGCACGAGTTTGTTTTAATGATTTTTTGAATTTGTCTCCTGAAGAACGTGAGAAGCAATTTCCAGGATTGTCTAAGTTTAGCAACTATAAGTTAGAAGAGACATACTTTGACAGAGATGTGGAGAAAGCCTTCATGACATACAGTGAAACATTATTTAATGAAAAGACAAAACCATCATTACATATAGCAAGAAATGTAGGTAATATGTACACGCCGTCATTGTACGGAGGACTTTTATCGTACCTTATTAGTAAATCTCCAGATCAGTTAGTGGGGAAGAAGTTTGCTTTGTTCTCTTATGGATCTGGCCTGGCTTCGACGATGTACTCCATAAATATATGCAACGATATGAGCGCTGGTTCAAAATTAGCAACATTAATCAGTTCCTTGCATGACACTGTTTCGATGTTGGATAAGAGAGAGTGTGTTGATCCTCAAATATTTACGGATATCATGGATGTGAGAACAAAGAATTACCATACCGCACCATACCAGCCATCAGGGTCCATAGATATCTTATTCCCCGGTACATACTACCTCGTTGACATTGATGACCAAAGAAGACGTACTTATGAACGTAAAGTTTAAGTTATCTTAGTTTAGTATAATTGAGTTGGGTGTAGATATTGACATGGTGTTGGAGAAATGATTGACTTCTGTGTAATTAGAATAGTTCATTTGAAGGATATACAATTTTAATGATTTATTTGTGCAAAATGTGTTTGTTTGTTAATTTGGTATAATTAATAACAAGTTTCTTGGTAATTCCAGTTTTCTAATAGACCACAAATAAGATTACATAATGTCTCTAAAACAATTACATGATGTTGATGTCATAGAACCCTAATTATTTTTATATAATGACGTAAAAAATGATTCATTTTAAAAATATTTATGATAGGGACCTAATGCATTTTTACTATTAATATAAGCAGGCATTATATTGATTGTACTTGGCTACTGTATAATTTTTGTTGAAGATTGTCTAATGATTGTTTATCCTTTATAATTTTTTAATTGTATTTCTGATTAGTTTGCTAATCACATACAATTTGGAACTTGATATCCAAGAAATGAAATCCATATATTGGGTTGAAAATTATATTATATTTATGCATTTTTGAGTTTTAATAAATTGTTTTATTGGTGCTCAGTTTACTGTTTTATTGGAAATTCTATGAATTCCTTATTTTTGTTTCTACTTTTTTACTGTTATAATGTGCCCATTATTCATTATCTCTTATTTATCCATATCCAAATAAGTATTTATAACTAACTTGTATTATCATCTAACTTGTAAATAGTTGCCATTGCCATGTCGTCACTATGGAAAAAACCACACTTTTTAAATATTTTCCACTTTTTTTGGTCCAAAACTATTGTTTTGTACTATCCACAAACAGGTTGTAGATAGGTATTTAAAACTTTTTTGATTGAGTTCTCACATTTTCTAGAAAATGTAGGTAGGTCATTCATATTCAACTTTTCTATGAGAAAATAATAATCATATTCATAGATGTGCCAATAGTTTTTGTAAATAAATGGCAACTTGTAGGTAGATAAGTAAGTATTTTAAGATCCCAAGGCCGCAGCCGGTTAAACCAGAAATCTATTTTTTCGGGCCCTTCAAATTAGAGGTAAATTATATTTGTTGTAACATTAAAAGGTAACCTTTGTCCTGGTAAATTCATCATGATCAAGATCTTGCGTGCCTAATGCTAGGAGTAGGTACTACTATTCTGTGGTAAAAGTGACACATCTTGACACATTTAATTTCGAGAAGCAATCCAATACAAAAAATCTGCTTTACTTATTCGTATTTCATACATAAGTAATACAGGCTAAATTGCCTACTACCACAAAATCTACTACATTGGGCCGGCCGGGCCCTTTATAGTCCACTGCTGGACTAAGTATGAGCCTCCTCCACTTTAGTGGAGGGTTTGGCCATAAACTCCTTGCTTGCCAGGCAGGTTAGAGATAGCAATTTAAAAGATTAATGCTTCAGATGGCTTCAGACAATGCTGCTGCCCGTTCTCTCTTTAACGTAAGTCGCCTCTTACAGATCTCATCTCGCAGATCTCATTAAGTATTTGCTCAGAATACTGAGTCATAAAGAGCGATATCTACTTGTTAACTTTGTGCAAGTATTTGTTCTGTGTCATTATGCACTTTGTAATTCCTGCCACGTGGTGGTGAAGTGAAATCTGTTTGTTCGTCTCGCGATGATAATTATGCGAAGTGACCTTTAGACACGCATCAGTAATGTTATTATAGGTTCCTACGTAAAGGAAACGATCACTATAACAATAGATACTTATAATGATGAACACGGCTTTTAAGGCGATTAGGTTTCTTAACCAATGCTATCTGGCATAGTGGTTTGAAAGTTTGAACCAGACTTCGTCAGACATCGCGGGTTCAATTCCCGCGCAATAGACAGAGCAGTAAATAAACAATAGGAAGGAATAGCAACCGAAGTTGATTTAGGTAAAAGAAAGTGACATCATCATCATCATTTTTCATTAGCAATTGAGCCTATTTCTACAATATTGGCTTATTGATTAGCTACTACAGTACAGTTGGTTAGTAGTATTCTGTGCTACTACTTTATTTACATTTTTACATCATGTAACTAAAATTGTATGTCCAGTAATTTTGTTAGTAAAACGGTAATATCTTAAAGTTATTAGGTCCCTTGATAAAATTCCAATGAATGTTGATAGTTCAGTTTCCGCACAATTTATCACTACAGTCTGCACTAGAAACAAACAAGTTATCTAATTAATGTCTTGTCTTAGTTTATTTCTTAGAGATAATTAATACAATACCTATAATAACTATTGCGATTTCTCGAACACAAAGGAGTCCATTATAATTAGATCTAAAATATTAAAGTAGATAGTTAGGTAGTTTTACATAGAGGCAATACACCATTTCTCAAGTGGGTATTTCCTTCATGAAAACTGATTATGCCACTACAAAAGGATTCGAACCCTGACCTTGTTTTAAGAATACTCGATTGATTAACAAAAGACAGGAAACATCAGAAGTGTCGTAAGTTCTTTTGTATTTACTATCAGTTATCAGACACTGAAGTTTAAAGATAAAATCGTTTTAGTATTGGTTGGGGTATTTATAATTTTATTTGGTACAAAAAAGTGCCAAGGTGTTCCCACTAACCCCCATTTACTATACCGGATTAGACTGGATTGTACCATCTTACTTTAACTTTAACCAACGTCAAAACTTCAAAATTTTTCAAACTCTATACAAAAAACATTGCATAATGTTATAGTTACTGTCAAAGTAAGATGGTGCAATTCGCCTAAGACCTTAACCCATTCCTCCCCACTGTCCTATTTTTAAGACACCATATTCAACATTTTTTTTAAACATCTTAGGTTGTTTATTTTTATTGTTTCTGACAAAATTCGTATTCCTGCACCGTTTTTCTGATAAAATATATTTTTATGCGGCAAAAAGGGTATCCATTATTTTAATGTAATTTTTTCAAAATGTCATCTTTGTTGCCTCAAAAAGAAGCATCATTTTCTGATTTTATATACCATAATATAAAAAACTTACCAGCTCCAATTTACATAAAACTGATTCTTAGACCTCTACCAAATATATAAAAAAATAAAACATAAACAAAACATAATTTAAAAACTTGTGGTAATGTTTTAAAATAAGCCGTACTATAAATATGACACTGGGAACATGTCTATACAATTTGCCGCGAAAGCATTTTCGGATCTGCAACGATAAGCACTAGTTCAAACGTGTCAATTGTTTGTTTCTGGCGGGTCTTGTGTTTAGATTACTCAAAAGGTCTCTGCCGAACAGATATAAAGAAAACTGTAGTGATGAGGAGTTGGACGATAATAAAGTAGCCATATTACCTCCGGACGAAGTGGACAAAATGACTGACATGGAAGAAGGTTCTGGCGACTTCTTCTCGTAATCCAGTATATTCTGAAATTCAGCTGGTATCTAATACGGCAAAACAATGTTTGGGAAAGATGATTACAGAGTTGGACGGAAAATCAACGAAAGAAATATTCGAAAACTTCAAATATTTCTATCGTTGACTTTCGTCCAACTCTGTAATCAATAGATATTATCTTCAGCTTCAGAGGCAAAAAACGGTATTGGCCTTAGTCATTCGTGTTTTAGACATGCCCCTAGTGAATGCATGGATTATTTATTATTTACAACGAGGTAAATAAAGATGAGACATTGGAATCTAGAAAGATTTCAAGCGTAGGGTTTTTTCTTGGATAAAAAAATCGGGAGGCAAGGCAAGCAAACCTGCACCAGGTAAATATAAACGCCTTTTACAACTGAAGGTTTGTCAATATGATCAATATTGACGACTATAATTGACGAAGAGGGACAAATAGAGGCATTGCCAGGGAGAAGATTGTAAAAAAAAACTCTTATTTTTTACGCTAAATGTGAAAAAAACACTCTGCAGTGATTGTTTTATACCTTACCATACAAAATAAGTTCCTAAAACTTTATGTTTAAAGCTGTTTACGGACAAATTTTCAAATACTGCTAATTTTCTTATAATTGTTATCATTTATTATTTCTGATCACATGTCCCCACTGTCATATTTATAGGACAGGCTGACTCAGCATTAAAGGTACTATTTTTTTATTTTTTTTGTTTTTAGTATTTTTTCTTAGCCTATTATGAACTTAGTTTCAAGATTTGATCAAAAAATTCCAAAGATTTCGATGCTTGGGAAGTAATGGGTTAAGACCGCCTGCTCGAATCGTTTGCCTCAGTCTGTCCCATACTTAAATAAAAAAACTTACTTTGATTCTACTTTACTTAAAAGGTAACTATGCTGTTTTTATGTGCACGAAAAGTCTATTAAGTACATACCTACTTACATACGTAGTTATGACTCTCATAAAATATCTATTAATAAACCAAAGTTTTATTAAAAAAACATTTCACACATTTACAGCCTTTACAGCTAAGTAAGTGTTATGTTTATGTTGCAAGCAATGAGCAACAATTAGACATGCTGTCTTGCTAAAAGGAATATAACAATAACTAATTATACTTAGTAGGTATTTGTGGTGGTTTTAAAGCATTTCCCGTTTGTGACACGTTCCTAAAATTTTAAAAGAAGTTAATATTTGGTACTCACCGGAAATAATCTTCCTTATACAACACCAAACTAAGTTTTAATAAAGTAAAGTAACACAGGCAAATGATTCAAATAAAGCAAAACTTTGTGAGGAGTTTCATATCGCCGCTGAAGCTTTCCTCAAAAATCGACTGAACTTTTTATGAAACTACTTAATATTATTTACCTACTGATAGGCTCTAAGTAGTTCCGTAAATTATATTTATAGATTTTGCACGCAATGATCTTGCGGGTGTTCATAGGTCAATAAATAAATTTATAAATAATAACGCAGTTGTTATATCACGCTCACTATTGCGTCAAACTATAAAGTACTATAACTTATCGAAGAAAATGATCAATTACAATTTGTTATCGTGCTGATAAATCATTGTAAAATAACTAAAATATCGAAGCTTACACCGTTTACAACAGAGCATTAAATGTAGAGACTTCCTGTTTTTTTCGAAATACGCAAGTGCGCATGAAATAGTCATTAAAAAGGTTTTTTTTAAATATTTTCACGTACACTTTTTTGCAGTCCAATTTTATTGGGATTTATTAAACAAATGGGTATTGGCTGATTTTATATTTAAATTACAAATGAATTTAAAGTTGCTACAACTTGATGTTTCGTACCTCTCTACCTACCTAGCTATTTACTAAAATTAGGTAAGTACCATGTTCTTATAATACGAGTACCTACCTAGCCAGCTTTTTATCACAAAAATATTTCCCCTACGTATAATTTTATTGCTTACTACACCTTTATCTGTTTATTTCCATAATAAACCAGTATGATTCTGATAATTTGATAAAGAATGCATGTATAAAAGACGATTATATCCTAAACTATTATCGTTGATCCAAAACCAGCCGGTGAGTTGATTGAATTTTTTATTCCTGGTATAGTTTGTCTTAAAAACCTTGCTAACGTAAAATAAAAGAAATAATGAAGAATTAATTAAACATAATTAATTAAATTAAATCTCAGTCTCTGTTCATTTCCAATTTCCATTTCATTCAAATATAAACAATCACTTTATAAAGCATCAAACGTCAAAGAGAAAGTGCGATCGTGCTATTTAACAAATAAACGTTACCTGCCAGATAACTATCCTATAAACGTGATCGGCTTATATACTTATAGTTGTTTTTACAGAGCCAAAAAATGAAACTGTTAATCGCCCTCGCCGCCCTCGTGGCCGTCTCGGTCGCCGTGCCCTTCAAGCCGGCAGACAGTCTGGATGCCGAGCTGGACGCCATCGTCGCCGCCATCCAGAGCCCTAACACCGACCCTGCCACCGCCGCCCTTCTGGAACAACAGCTCCACGAGATCATCGCCGCCCTTTCCCCCGAAATCGTCGCCTCCCCCATCCTCGTCGAAGAAGAGGCTCAAGGACCCCAAGTGCCCGACGTCATCCCCGAAATCATCAACATCCCCGACTTGGGAGAACCCAGCCCCATCGTGGTTCCTACCCCCGTCGCTCCCTCCAGCTCGGCCCTCGTTCAGATCATCGTGAACGTAAAGAACTCCGCTGACGTCGGCGTCGCCCCTATCGTGCCTGCCCCCATCGTGGTTTCTCCCATTGAGGCTTCCCCCATCCAGGTTGTGGAGGAATCCTTCGACAACAACCCCATCGAGGCTTCCCCCATCCAGATTGTGGACGTCGCTCCCGTCCCTGCGGAGCCCGTGCTCATCGCTGAACCGATTGCCCCAATTCCCGTTGTCAACATCCCTGGCATCGGATACTAAACGACTTTAACTGGACTGTAAAAGGAAAGAATTAAGAACTCAGTCCACTGGAGTGACTGGAGGAGTCTNTAAATACTTCACTTAAAAAAACTTTCACAAATTGTCTAAAATTTCGGTGTGCCTATTGGCCTTTGCCAATATTAATTGGCCTCCTCCAACTCCTTCCATTGCCTTCTGTCCTCCGCCACTCTCATCCATAGAGGTCCTGCGGTCAACCTCAATTCATCCTCCCATCTTAAAGCATTGCGACCTCGGTTTCTGGCGCTATCTCTTGGGTACCACACTGTCAACCGTTTACACCACTTCTTGTTACAGCGTAGCATATGTCCCGCCATGGTCCCGCCCACCTCCATTTGAGTTGATCGATGCGTGTCAGGATGTCTGTTAGTTTCGTTTTGCACCTGATGTCTGTATTTCTGGTCTTGTCCATTAGTTTCAATCCTAGCATGCTCCTTTCCATTCGTCTCTTACATCATGTACTTAACTAAAATTGTATGTCCAGCAAATGTCCAGTAATTTTATTAGTAAAACGGTAATATCTTAAAGTTATTAGGTCCCTTGATAAAATTCCAATGAATGTTGATAATTCAGTTTCCGCACAATTTATCACTACAGTCTGCACTAGAAACATAAACAAGTTATCTAATTAATGTCTTGTCTTAGTTTATTTCTTAGAGATAATTAATACAATACCTATAATAACTATTGCGATTTCTCGAACACAAAGGAGTCCATTATAATTAGATCTAAAATAATAAAGTAGATAGTTAGGTAACTACCTACTTTATTATTACATAGAGGCAATACACCATTTCTCAAGTGGGTATTTCCTTCATGAAAACTGATTATGCCACCACAAAAGGATTCGAACCCTGACCTTGTTTTAAGAATACCCGATTGATTAACAAAAGACAGGAAACATCAGAAGTGTCGTAAGTTCTTTTGTATTTACTATCA
This sequence comes from Ostrinia furnacalis, assembly GCF_004193835.3. NCBI lineage: Eukaryota > Metazoa > Arthropoda > Insecta > Lepidoptera > Crambidae > Ostrinia > Ostrinia furnacalis. The sequence continues at coordinate 554,704 of NW_021135425.1, forward strand.
GTTATCAGACACTGAAGTTTAAAGATAAAATCGTTTTAGTATTGGTTGGGGTATTTATAATTTTATTTGGTACATAGAAGTGCCAAGGTGTTCCCACTAACCCCCACTTACTATACCGGATTAGACTGGATTGTACCATCTTACTTTAACTTTAACAAACGTCAAAATTTTGTCAAACTCTATACAAAAAACATTGCATAATGTTATAGTTACTGTCAAAGTAAGATGGTGCAATTCGCCTAAGACCTTAAGACCGCCTGCTCGAATCGTTTGCCTCAGTCTGTCCCATAAATAAAAAAACTTACTTTGATTCTACTTTACTTGAAAGGTAACTATGCTGTTTATGTGCACGAAAAGTCTATTAAGTACATACCTACTTACATACGTAGTTATGACTCTCATAAAATATCTATTAATAAACCAAAGTTTTATTAAAAAAACATTTCACACATTTACAGCTAAGTGTTATGTTTTTGTTGCAAGCAATGAGCAACAATTAGACATGCCTTGCTAAAAGGAATATAACAATAATTAATTATACTTAGTAGGTAGGTATTTGTGGTGGTTTTAAAGCATTTCCCGTTTGTGACACGTTCCTAAAATTTTAAAAGAAGTTAATTTGGTACTCACCGGAAATCATCTTCCTTAAACAACCCCAAACTAAGTTTTAGTAAAGTAAAGTAACACAGGTATGTTTCAAATAAAGCAAAACTTTGTGAGGATACAGTTTCATTTCGCCGCTGAAGCTTTACTGAAAAAGGGACTGAACTTTTTATGAAAACATATAATATTATTTACCAACTGAGAGGCTCTAGTTCTGTAACTTACGATTTAAGACTTAGCACGCAATGATCTTGCGGGTATTCATAGGTCAATAAATAAATAGTAACGCAATTGTCCAAGTGTCTGTGCAAATATTGATGTAATTAGTTGATGGTGAACCTAAATTAATAAATAACGCAGTTGTTCTATCACGCTCACTAATGTATGTGACAAACTAATAAAGCATAAGTACTTATCAAAGAAAATGATCAAATTACAATTTGTTATCGTGATGATAAATAATTGTAAAATATCGAAGTTTAGCACCGTTTACAACACAGCATTAAATGTAGAGACTTCCTGTTTTTTTCGGAATACGCAAGTGCGCATGAAATTAGTCATTAAAAAAGTTTTTTAAAAATATTTTCACATTCACTGCAGTCCAATTTTATTTCAATTTATTGGGAAAATAATTGATTTAATATTTAAAATACAAAAATGTATTAATTTGCTACAACTTGATGTTCCGAACCTCTCTACCTACCAACTATAAAGCTATTTACTAAAACTAGGTAGGTACTATGTTCTTACCTAAATAGTTTTTATCAAAAAAATATTTCCCCTACGTATAATTTTATTGCTTACTACACCTTTATCTGTTTATTTCCATAATAAACCATTATGATTCTGATAATTTGATAAAGAATGCATGTATAAAAGACGATTATGTCCTAAACTAGTATCGTTGATCCAAAACCAGCCGGTGAGTTGACTTATTATTCCTGGAATAGGTTGTCATAAAAACCTTGCTAACGTAAAATAATTAAAAATTAATTAAACATAGTTAAATTAATTAATCTACCTATTGTACATCTTGAAGAAATTTCAATCTCAGTTCATTTTCAATTTCCATTTCATTCAAATATAAACAATTACTTTATAAAGCATCAAACGTCAAAGAGAAAGTTTTAGGGCCAGTTTTACCAGTTCTTGATAAATTATAGTTTACGACATCGTGCTATTTAACAAATAAACGTGCTGATTGCGACTTTACCTGCCAGATAACTATCCTATAAACGTGATCGGCTTATACTTATAGTTGTTTTTACAGAGCCAAAAAATGAAACTGTTCATCGCCCTCGCCGCCCTCGTGGCCGTGTCAGTCGCCGTGCCCTTCAAGCCGGCAGACAGTCTGGATGCCGAGCTGGACGCCATCGTCGCCGCCATCCAGAGCCCTAACACCGACCCTGCCACCGCCGCCCTTCTGGAACAACAGCTCCACGAGATCATCGCCGCCCTCTCCCCCGAAATCGTCGCCTCCCCCATCCTCGTCGAAGAAGAGGCTCAAGGTCCCCAAGTGCCCGACGTCATCCCCGAAATCATCAACATCCCCGACTTGGGAGAACCCAGCCCCATCGTGGTTCCTACCCCCGTCGCTCCCTCCAGCTCGGCCCTCGTTCAGATCATCGTGAACGTAAAGAACTCCGCTGACGTCGGCGTCGGCCCTATCGTGCCTGCCCCCATCGTGGTTTCTCCCATTGAGGCTTCCCCCATCCAGGTTGTGGAGGAATCCTTCGACAACAACCCCATCGAGGCTTCCCCCATCCAGATCGTGGACGTCGCTCCGGTCCCTGCTGAGCCCGTGCTCATCGCTGAACCTATTGCCCCCATTCCTGTTGTCAACATCCCTGGCATCGGATACTAAACGACTTTAACTGGATTGTAAAAGGAATTAATTAAGAACTCAGTCCACTGGAGTGACTGGAGGAGTCTGAAAACGTTACTCAACACCACAAAGCACAACTTCTTTATTTTTAGTAAATATATTTTAATATTTTTGTAAATAAGTAGAGCATTTTATTTAAACCATGCCCCAAGTCTGTAAATCTGAAATATGGTAGTACACTAGTACATTATCTATTTGCAGAATAAAAGAACACTGTCGCTTTCCTTTCCTCCTTTTTTAAAGATTCATGAAATGCAAATAAATCTACAACAAACTCTAAATAAAAGTTTCATTTTGCGGCCAGGAAACTCTACATCTTAGTAACCTTCGTTTGTTATTCACACTGTCCTATGCTGTGCGCCAACATAATATGGGTTATTATTACCCAGCACAGTGAACTTTTGAGCTAGTGCAATAGGAAAATGAATGAGCTATGCAATAGGTAACCTATGGTAGTAGTCCAGTCAATGAATGCCTTAACGACGGTGTAGAGAGAAATTCGTGGAACACAATTTCTGACCTCGGGACTTTATTTAGCCTAGTTAGGAGGTGAACATAGCAAAAGTCCCCGCCCTTAGCCCTTGAGCCGGCAGGGAGAGGGGGGTTTAAAGGTACCACTTTTCGGTTTTTCGCTTAATCCTCGGAAACTATGCGTCCTAGTGACATGACTACTATGAACCAAATAAAGCTTATTCAATTTGCTACTACCTTTCTAATACTGGATGCAAACTACCTTTCTGGATGCAAAATTTGAACCTTCGAGGTCATCTGGAAGTGGTTAGAATTTGGTCTATAGGTCAGACATGTAGATTTTTGGACGTCAATACCTAAAGAACCGTTTAAGGCATATTTATGAAATTTGAAGCTGATGTATATCTTGCAAGTCTCAACATATGAGCCAAATTTGAAGTGTTAATGCACAGTAGTTTTTGAATGATGAGGAGTCAAAAGTGGCTACAATTGGTTCGTCTAAATATACGCACGGTGCAGTCCCCTCCCTGGAACTAGGCTTAACATGCTCCCGCATGTCTATAGTGTTTGCTCAATGTTGATTTAGTCGATTTTCTCCTGATAGAAACACATAAGACAAAAATAAAATTTCCAATTTTACAGACCTTCTAGAGCAGATGCCGCAAAAACTATACAAGATTAGAAAAACTTAGACGGTCTCGCCTGTAGCAAATTGAATAATCTTTATTTGGTTCATAGTAGTCATGTCACTAGGACGCATAGTTTCCGAGGATTAAGCGAAAAACCGAAAAGTGGTACCTTTAAACCCCCCTCTCCCCGCCGGCTCAAGGGCTAAGGGCGGGGACTTTTGCTATGTTCACCTCCTAACTAGGCTAAATAAAGTCCCGAGGTCAGAAATTGTGTTCTACAGTTTTCCATCTATAATGCTTTATTGACTGGACTATAGGCGTCACCTAGACTATCAATTTATTGATTTCAAAGTGTTACCTACTATAAATCGAATTTTAGCGAATTGAAAACTAAGGCTAGGGTGCATGCATGCATCTTACTTTAACTTTAACAAACGTCAAAAATCTGTCAAATACCATACAAAAAGCATCGGTTATCGTTATAGTTACCGTTAAAGTTAGGTGGTGCAACTCAGCCTAACTGTTCAGGGTTAGAATAAAGTGATTTTTGTTAGTAGTTGTGTGTAAAGTTATTTTTATTAGTAGGTCTTGGCTTGGTTAAATGGTGTCAACTGCCTAACTGTGCGGCACAACGTAGAGTTTGTTATCTATCTACGAGTACCTACCTACTTACTAAGCTATTGACGTTATTAGTCAAAGTCCATCACACACGCATAATGACACGCACTCACTATAAAATTTACAGTCGAGCAATATACTTATTTTGTTTCTTTTTTTTATGTAACTAACTACAATCATGGGAAACAGTTTCATCGGTTTCTTATGTCGCCCGTTGCCCGTTTTCACCATCAATCCCTAGCGTTTCCTAAATAAGTAGGTACCTATCATTTTAATATAAGTTACTAACATAGTTATATATAGCACTATAATAGTTAAGGATAGTTAAACTATCCTCTAAACTTTAGAGGATAGTTTAACTAAAATGATAGTTAGAGTTGACAGTTTAGAGTCTAAACTGTCAACCCTAGCATTTCCTAAATAAGTAGGTACCTATCATTTTAATATACTACTAACATAGTTATATATAGCACTAAAATAGTTAAGGATAGTTAAACTATCCTCTAAACTTTAGAGGATAGTTTAACTAAAATGATAGTTAGAGTTGACAGTTTAGAGTCTAAACTGTCCCCTAACTTAAGTTCGTTTTCACTTATATTCAGCAGACCTTATAATGCGATAATGTTGAGAGGCGTACCAATAAGAGCTTATAATTAAACTTCGAGTTGTAAGTGATTAGTCGATGTTAGTAAGTGAAGTGATAAACATTTTAATAAGTGTTTGTTGGATTTAATTTTTCCTGAAATAACTTACCGATCAACATTTTTCTATTTCCCGTCTTTGGAACTTCTGAATTTGTTAAAACAAATTGTCCTTTTCAAATAATCACATTAATTGACCCACAGAATAACTTAGGTAAATACATACACTCGAAAAACATAACCCTCCATTTGGCGCAGTCGGTTAAAAATATCTCTCTTTTTATCCGACTGCGCCAGAAGAAGGGTTTTGGATAAGTCTAAATTGCGCATTTTAATCAAATAGAAGTTCAGCATTTTGCGTTATTTTCGTGCATTTTAAATACACAATAATGGCGCCCTTTTTCTCCTGGTACAAAGTTTTGATAAAATAGTGAAACTTAGCCGAATAGGGACTCTACAGTCTACACCCAACTCTCCCGTGAAAGAATAAAGAATTTGATACACTTGATCATTATGCGAGCTGCATTTACTTTGGACCTGACCACAGAGCGCAAGAAGTGAGACAAAACTTCAGGCCTGTAACATAGTGTAGCGTGGGGTCAGGGAGTTGAAAACAGGTCAAATCTGCGATTTCCTGACGAAAAAAAAACAAAGAAATGTGAAATCTTCGACTTGTTTTTTTAATAACTAATATTCCCGTCAACCTCTACAGCTATTAAGCTAGATAGGTAAGTAATACTCGTATGTTGTCTTAGGAGTGGGTTCATTATAGTCTAGCAGACGACGTGGTTCGAGTAATAAGAGAGGGAGAGATCTTACTCCTGAAGTAGAAACCAAAGAATGATGATAGAGTTAATGAAATAATTTCAAAATATGGGATACTGGTCTGAAACTTTTACGATGTTTCTCGAGCCTTAGCCTTTTGCGTAACTCAGCGATCCTGAAAGTTGGATTGTATTATACGTGTAGTACTTAATGGGACTATGTATTTTCACCTATCTTTTCAACTACTGCAGCTCTCCCTCAAATATTACGTTATTACGATTTTTGCATTTAATAATAATAGAAAAAAAATATTGCCTTCCTTTAATTAATAAGTACGTACCTACCTACTACTTAATTTACATTTGCCTTGAAATGGTTGTTAACGTGATAGGGTACAAAGAACACTCTTATGGGAACAGATCTCAATAATTTTTATTTTTCATAATTTAGGACGTAGCGTTTCAAGATGTCGGTAGAAAGTCCATATTCCCAATGGCTTTTACAACTTATGATACTAATAAGATTTAAGCGGTGAGTTCTTCGGGGAGAACGACCACTGGGCTGGGGATGATGGGGGTGCCGATCACGATGGGCTGGGGCTCCACGGGGGTGGGCAGAACGGGGGTGGGCAGCTCGATGGGTTCGGGCACGATCACGGGGGTCGGCAGCACGGGTGTAGGCAGCACAATGGGTGCGGGGACCACGGGAGCAGCCTCAGCCTCGTCGACGATGACGATGGGAGACGCCTCGACGGTGTTGTCGGCTTCATCAACAATCATGATGGGGGAAGGCACGATCTCAGGGGTGGAGATGACTCCGGGGGCGACGGATCCAGCGTCGGAGGACTTGATGTTCAGGATGATCTGGACGAGGGGGGCAGCGGGCGCGGCGGGGGCAGCGGGCACGAACCCGTCGATGAGAGCGGGTCCGATCGAGATGGGTTGGAACTCGTCGATCAGGGCAGGGTCGACGTCGATGGGCATTTCAGGGGCAGGCACGGGGCCGGCGGGACCGGGGATGACGAGGCCGGGGATTTCGGGGGCGGGGACGGGGCCAGCGGGGCCGGGGATTACGAGCTCGGGGACAGCGGGTGCGGGGACGGGGCCTGCAGACTCGGGAACCACGACGGGGGCGGCTCCGGCGAGGCCAGGCATCACCAGACCGGGCATGGGGCTGGCCACGGCCACAGCGATGAGGGCAGCAGTTACTAGCAGGAATTTCATTTTGGCTGCAAAGAAAAGTACGATTAGCAATTAAAAATTTCGAGTATCTCTTTTCAATAAGATTTTGATCACTTTTACTCTTCAAAATCATGCAGTTAGTTAAGTCTTTAAAGTATCTTTTGTAAAATCACGCGACAAAGAAACAAAATTATCATATTGTAAATATACAAGTTACATGATTTTTGAATCTGATTTCTCAGAGTTGAAACTGAATTTGAAATTTTGAATAACAAATTAATACACACCGTTGGTTCTAGTTGTAAAAACAAACTATGCCAATAAAGTGATGTCCCGGTATTTTATATCGACCGTTATCGATAGATACTGCAAACAACCTCCGTCGCCAGTTGTATGGTAATCAGTTTATTTATTATTTTCTTAATATGACTTAATCCCAAAGACCAAAAAAGATAAAAATTGCTGACTAAAACTAGGAGGAAGTTTTGGAACAAAATGATAATAAGCACATCTGAAAAAGGTAAAAATAAAAACATCACAATAAGTTTCCTTATAGTTCTAGGAAAAGTGCCAACAACTTATATCTTCAGAATTTCATCAGGGAATCTTAAATCAATATAATTGTATCACGATCCTCCACAGATTGAATCATAAACGGTCTTATTCATAATCATTTTTCACATTTTATCAAATGCTTAATAGAGGTTTATAAAACGTTTGATAAAAATTGTTATTCATAATCGTCATTTAGCGCTAAAATCCTCTTTTATCTGTGTGATAAGTTATCGAGAGCTCGGGCCTTGTTTAAAGCTCTAATAAACCTATTTTAACCTAACTTTTATAAATGTCATTTCATATGAATGTCACTTCGTTGGTTTATTTATTCAAAATATCCTTGCTGTGATCCTTGCTTGTGAAAATGAATGCTATAAATGCAATTGTGCATTTAGCCAATAATGCNCCGAAAGGCTTTTATGAGTTAAGTTTATTTACCTTACTTGGGAAACTTACAGGTACATTAGATATATTTCGGTATGAAGTCTAATATCCATAATTCCATATCTTTTCTGGCTCTCAGTTCAACCTATTAAAGTCGACAGTAAGTAAACCTATAAAAATGCCTCAATCTTCCTGCACATAGAGATCATCCTTGGTTTTAGAAGGTCATTTAGGTCTACCAAATAATCTACCGGTTACAGTGAGCTGCCTGTAGCCAAGGAGTTTCAGGCAAAAGAACTTTGACGTCACAAAACTAACGTCACAGTCTGCCGCAGGAAGTAAAAGTCACTATCTGAATTTATAGCTTTATTGCGCGCGATAAAGTTAATGCTAATTCCTTAAACCACGTTTATCGAACGAGGGATATATTAAATTTATTGCCCCAGACGGTAGTAAACACAAACTGTACCTATACACAGGAACATACGAACGATTCGTGTATATTGGATTGATTATTATTGAGCAATACAATAACAAGTTATTTGTAATGAGCATGCACCAAAGTGTGGGAATGATTAAATCGAATCAATGTTATTTTATTGTCTTCTAGATTGATGTCTAGGATTTTACCTTACCTCAAAGAATTTTAGGGACCAATAATATTGCGTCTAAACGAATTTTATCATTTTCCGCCTCATCTGAAAATATAATGGTGAACCCACAATAAAACATTCACCAATATGAAAGACGATCATGGAGGAAATGTACAAATTCTTTGTCAAATTTTAATAATGTGTACAATTCTTAGTTTATAGGTAGAAAAGTGACGATAATTACCTATTTAGAAGACGACTTAAAAACATTTGAAGGTTTAACTTGACTAGGTATGCATAAAAACAATATTTGTTGTGTATTCATGAAGAGCACCTAGGTTATGTAAGTAAATGCATAAAAAAATCTTAGCCGCGACATGACGTTTACAATTTGTTTCTTGACTCGGAATATATCATCTCAGTATGTTATGATAATAATTATTTGCACATAAAACAGTAGCTTTGTCGTATAGGTAACATGTCCATCGAATCTTAATTTAAAAAGCTTAGTATTATTGACTGGACTTAAAGTTGCAGTGTAGCAGGAAGGCGCTGGACGCAGGCCGCTACCAACAGGGCGATATGTGGAAATCATTGGGGAGGCATTGGATGTTCAGCAGCGGACGTAGGTGTGGCTGAAATGGTGATGATGATGTTAATGACTGGACTCTAGCTAGTGGCATGAGGCAAGCTAAACAGAAGTTAGCATTGCTCTTGCCTAGCTTCGAAATTCAAATTGGTAAAATTTATAGCATTCAAACATTGATCAGTAAGAGATAGTAAATCTAAATCATCTATTGACTTCGATTGAAACGGATTAATTTATTATCTACATGTGGATTATTACTTACAATAGTAAGTCACGTGTCATCCAAAATGTATTTTATCATATGAAACGCTTTCCTCTTGTATCGTTTACTTAGGTTGTTACATCTTCTTTCAGTTTTTTTAGTTCCAAACTAGTTAAGCAAAGTTTGTGTCATGATGTGTAGTAGGTACTAGACGACGGATATATAACAAGCTTATATCCTTTTTATGCAAATACATACCACACAGTTATACATAGAATTGCACCCAGAAAACACAAAAAGACATGTTTTGCACACAAATGTTTGTATTGTTCTGGGATTGAACTTGCGACCTCTGGCATAGCAGAAAGCAGAACGCAAACTACTAGGTACATACATAACAGTGTATTGGTAAAGCCTCTAGCTAGATGACAGATAATTATAGTTTATGTAGAGATAGCTGTATACAGGTCAGACAGGTCATAAAAAGTACGTCATTGATTGTTATGTAGGTAAAGTAAGTAAATGTAAAACATGAAAACCAAACATAGAGCTGCCAATGGTATTGAACAGGTCGCGGGTTCAGTGCTAGGTCTACAAAAAGTAAATTAAGATTTTATTTATTAGCTTACGAATTAAAGGAACGCACTTGAAGTTGTTACTTACACTTATCGTCAATTTCAGTATTTTTAGAAAATTTTCGGTTAGTTTGTAAAGAAAGTCCATAAAAACTTTAACAAACAATTCGTCGTTTGTTGTAGTTTCAAAGTAAGTAAATATTTTTTGAAAAACAACCACGTTTCGGAAATCATTAAAGAAACACTCGTTTATTCTGACTGGAGCGTTAAAATAACAATAATATTTAAACAAAAAAGTAATTATGATTCTTAAGGCTTTACGACAAAAGTTAAAGTTCAAATTTAGGCTGAGTTGCACCGCCTATCTTTAACAGTAACTATAACGATAACCAGTGTATTTAGTATGGAGGTTGACAGATTTTTGAAGTTTTACAATGGAGATTTCATTTTAAACAAGTGTTCAACGCGTGTTTACTTCTTGTGGTTCCTCACCACAACCTTCTGGTTGGCATCCAGGAGCCGAGCAATCGCCCTTTTGATCGTTATCTTGAGTTTGCGGAATATTCTTATCGAAACCGGCGTAAATCTTTTGATATAATTATAGTGCTATAAAAAAATAGTAGTGTCATATATTTCAAGACAATTAGATTTAGATTCGATAATGTTTTAGTATAAAAGCCTGACAACAAATCAACTAATCATAGTTTTCTAATAGAAACTTCAAAAGTAAGTAACTCTTCAACAATAACTTGGAACTATAATAGTTCTGTGGGAAATTGTGTTCATAATTGTGTTTACTTGCAGAAGCAGCATCATGAAATTCTTCGCAGCCTTCGCTCTGATAGTCGCCGTGGCCTCGGCCGCCGTGATCCCCTTCACCCCGGCTCAGATCGCCGAGATCGAGCAGATCGTTGAGGCCATCCAGAGCCCCAGCACCAACCCCGCCACCGCCGCCGCCCTCGAGCAGATGCTCCACGACCTGCTCGGCTCCAGCGTCGCCGACGTCATCGCCAGCCCCATCCTCGTCCCCGCCCAGCCTGAGTTCGAGCCCATCAGCATCGGACCCGTCATCGTCGACCAGCCCTCTATCGTGTACCCCACCCCGGTCATGCCGATCGTCGTCCCCGAGCCCGTCGCTCCCGGCCCCATCGTGGTCCCCNTTAGGACGAATTATTAATATTTATGTAGGTATACCATGATTGATACTTTTGGAGTCGTTGCAGGCAAACTTTACATGTTTCATAATCTTGGCACCGACTCCAGAAGTATCAATCATGGTATACCTACATAAATATTAATAATTCGTCCTAATAAATAAGTAGGTAATTAGTAATTATTTTTCTACTTTTTAGTGTAGGTTTTTTGGAGTCGGTTTTTTTTTTTTTATAAAATTTTATTAAAATATCTAAATATTTGGTAATAAGTAGGATTATAGCTATAATACTTCGTTATCTTAAAGATTAATATTCATCCTTCAAAATTGTGTTTTTTTTTTGTGTGATGATTTATAAATATAAAACTTTTGAACTGTTTCAAAGCACACTTTTTTTTTTTTCAAAATGTAAATTTTTTTGAGAAATACTCATTAATTATTTTTACATACAGGATTGGCAAACATTTTTAGGCTGATGCAAAAATAAACTTCTAGGGATATTAATTTATGATTGAACTCAATAAAAAAAACAGTTCATATAACAAAATATTAATTCTTCTTAGCTACACAAACTTTTTATAGGGAGGAATAAGAATAACAAAACACGATTAAATTGAGGATAATTTATTACATAAATACAAACTATTTAAAGGCAACTAATTATTTATCCTATCTGCAACAAACTTACTTTCTTGGGGGAAATTGTCTTAAAAGTTGGTTCATTTGTCTATGAGTTAAGGTCTTTTCCCCTGGGACTAGTATTCCCTTCCTGCCTTGTTCTCTCTGGAGTTTTAGTCTCTCATTGTAATCATTGTAGCAGGTTTGAAAGGCAGACACCTCCTTCAAACATTCTTGCTGATTGAACTCACTTTTCTTAAAACACGCAAACAACACAGCCATTTCTTGCATACAAGCAGCTTCTTTTGATCTATCCCCTTTTCCAGATACAAATTTTCTTAACTCTAGGGGTAAGAGCATTTTAAAGGGAACTGGCTCTACTTGCGGTCTCCTCGCATTTGTCCTGTTTGGGGCGGAAGATAGAACCTGAGTCAACCTCATTTTTATGAGATTTTATTTAATTTTGTGTAATTTTCTACTATTTTGTTTTTTGCGACTTCCAAAAGTGAGGTTAGAAATTTTGACATTGACATTTAGTGATTTGACACTTTGTTTTTTTATGAAATGTCATTTTAAACAAAGATAACGAAAATTATATTTTGGGTTTTAGAAATAATCAACCCATTGATCAGAGAAATATTGTGTCAAAATCTGTGAGATATTGTTAACAGATTTGTACAAATTAATGTTTTGATACCGGATAAATTTACATAGTTGAAGGTATCCGGCTCTCCAGCGCGTGTTTTGCCGTGCTGAAACGGATAATACACAATCAACAAAAACATGCCACACGATAGCTGAACGGTGGCTGACTCGTGATCCGAGGAATGCAGGATAGAATCCCGCCCCTTGACTATTGTGGTTTGTGTTTTTTTTAATCAGCTTTAAGGATTTCGGAGGAAGTTCGCTTTCACTTGCGGCCATGCCTCTGCGGCTTGATCATAATTTTCCATCAGAGATGCAGGCCAGAACTTAAAGTTGTGGGTAAAAAAACCTTTAATAAACTAAGCTTTTAGGATACTTACCCTACCTATTCTCAGAAACATAAAGAAATAACATAAAAATATATGAACAATCGCATTTTATCAACATATTAAATAACATTTAAGTAATCACATTTTTTTAGTGGATTACTTAGGCCTGAAAATGTAACAAAGAAAATTACTTTGTACTTGTCATTAATTAATCATTAAGGTTAATTATTTTATCACACGTGATTAGTAAAATCCTTGGACACTGCGCCGCTAGCCAAACCAAATTATGATAGGCTTGTATTGTAGGAACATTACCTATTAAGGATAGGTACCTACTCCAGACAACGCATTATTAACATTCAACATACTTATGTAGATAAAAACACCACCAGACCAATACATACAAACAAATATGTGCATACATGTACGTACCTATACAAAATTAAATGTTTGTACTGTGCGTGCGAGAATCGAACCCGTGACCTCTGGCATAGTATGGTACAACTCAGTGAGTTTTATTGTTTTATAGATAGTAAGTAATCTACATTCATAATAAAAAAAGAGGAAATATTTCTTTGTTTCTATTGAATAGGCTCCGAAACTACTGGACCGATTTAAAAAAATATTTTCCGTCATAAACATAGGATAAATCGAATATGGATGGTTAAAGACATTTTGTAATTGACCCAATTAACGCGGGTGAAGTCACGGGCAAAAGCTAGTAGTGAAATATAATCACCAGTTTTAGTTAAGACTATTAGTTATATCTGGATTTTTTTATAACCTTGTCCATTAATTACCTACTGTTAAGTATTGTCACTAAAGAGATATCGTGATCATTCATAACTACTTATAAATATCGCGAAGCATTAATTTTAAATCATAATTAAGTACGAGTTAACGATAGCCGTAAAATATGTTTGTGAACATTGTATTCGGCTTCCTAGCGGTGCTTGTGGCGTTATTCTATTACTCAACGAGAAAGTTCAATTACTGGAAGAACAGAAACGTACCTTATCTCAAGCCGACGCTTTTATTCGGCAACTATGGCGACCTATTCCTTTTCAGAAAAAATATGAGTGAGGTAGGTCAAAACATCTGCAAACAATTCCCAAAGGAACCCTACATTGGAGCGTTCTTTGGCACGGAACCCACGCTCATCGTCCAAGACCCCGAGTTCATTAAACTCATCACAACAAAAGACTTCTACTATTTCAACAGCAGAGAACTATCAGATTTTGTTCACAAGGAAACCTTCACTAAAAATATTTTCAATAACTACGGAGACGACTGGAAAGTAGTGCGTCAAAATCTTACTCCAATATTCTCATCAGCAAAAATGAAGATGATGTTCCCGCTCATCGAAACATGCTCCCACACTTTTGAACAGTTGCTCGACATGGAGACCAGCTTGTCTGACGTCATCGAAATAAGGGCGCTCATGGCCAGGTACACCATGGCTGGCATCACCTCCTGCGCGTTTGGTGTCGACTCCCACACCATGAAAGGTGATTATAAAACTAACCCCTTCACACAGGCAGGGAAGACGATATTAGACGTTGGATCCAAAAGAGTATTTTACAGGAATCTCGTAAGAGCTATTTGGCCAACGATTTTCTACGGATGTGGACGGACGTTCATGCCACCCGTTATGGAAGTGTTTTTCCGCCGATTTATGGTGTCAGTCTTCGAAGCACGAAAGTATAAGCCGACCAACAGAAATGATTTTGTCGACTTCATATTGAATTTTAAGCAGAAGAACTGTATTGTTGGCGACAGCATCGCTAATTTAAAAACTGGCGCAGACATTAAGAAAGTATCAGTGCCAGTGACTGATGACTTTTTGGTGGCAAACTGTTTGATATTCTTCCTGGCTGGATATGAGACGTCTGCTTCTACTCTGACCTATACCATGTATGAACTTGCGAAGAGTCCAGAGAATCTGAAGCGAGTGCAGAAGGAAATAGATGAGTATTTAGTAAAAAACGGTAACAAGTTGGAGTACAACTGCGTGACTGAACTGCCGTTCACACATGCGTGTGTTGATGAAGCCCTGCGTTTATATCCAGTGCTTGGGTTGATAACGAGGGAGGTTGTGGAGGACTACAATCTCCCGACTGGTGTTCACCTCGACAAAGGAGTTCGCGTGCACTTGCCGGTCTACCACCTGCATCACAACCCTGAATTCTTCCCGGAGCCTGAGGTGTACCGTCCTGAGCGGTTTCTGGGAGAAGAGAAAAACAAAATACTTCCTCACACTTACATACCCTTTGGCGATGGTCCACGTACTTAGGTGTATAGGTGAGTTTTTATTCACTAAATCATCAATTTCTTTAGTACATAGTTACATTAATTATTTTATTTTGACTGTGGTTTTAGCAAAATCCTATTCTTTAATGCCCTACCTACTCTCAGCCCACTTGTATTTTGAGCCGAATCTGCCGAATTTGAAAATAATATTATTCTCTGACAGAGTTCAAACTATTCATAAAAATGTTTGTACAATAACAACAATTTAATCTTTCAGGCATGAGGTTCGCAAAAATGCAAATGTTCGCTGGTCTGGTGACTGTTCTGAAGAAGTACAACTTGGAGCTGACTCCAGAAACGCCAAGGAAGCTGGAGTTCGTGCCGACTTCCTTCATCACGCAGCCCACCAAGCCTTTGAAGATCAAGTTCAGCATTCGGGAGGGATGGGAGAGCCGCACTTTTGTTAAAACACAATAATTCGGTTTCTTAGTGGTTTACACATAGGACTTTTATTGTTCTTGGGTTAGATCTCTGCACAAAATTAAAAGAACTAGGGAACTGAAAGAATTTCATATTGAAACAATCAACTGTAAAGTCACTATTGTTACAGAGCGTTCTACATACTTGCTTGCCTGTTAGAGTCTTAAAAAGATTATGCGCTTGATAATTTTCACAAGGATTTTATAATGTATCTTTTTTTTAAAGCATTTAGTAAAGATAGTATATAAAGATATCTTTCATCATTGCATTGAAAATTGAAGTCATATCTTTTAGTATCTATACCTACCTACTTCTAATGCTTACGGCTCTATCTACTTAGGACTTTTTGAGAATCTGTATAAGCCGTATTGATAAATTGTTCTATTACGTGTAATTTGTGTATATTTCGTAAAGTAAGTAAGAATCTGCTAAAGCTAAGTTAGTACCTTACATACGAGTAGTTAGCTTTAAACCTATTAATACAACATTAAATAACTGTTTACACCTAGGTACCTACTAAGTATTGTTTTACTTTATCCTTAATTTCGAAATCGTCTAACATGAACTTTCAGCACTCATCTAAGGTGTTCAACATACCTACACTTTCGTTTCACATGATGAACATTACATTATTTACCTCTCTGAGGTTCATGGAACACTGCCTTATACAAATTACGTAAGACCTAATTACAATACACGTGGAGACGTCGCTTCTGTTGAACGACTTGTCGTGCAGGGGAAGGTCGAGGGCCCAAGAGCGCGCGGCAGCAGGTCGCCCTTGCGCTGGATTGACCAGGTCAAAACCGCACTCAATGGTCCACTCCACGAGTGCACAAGAAAGGCTGCAGTGCGGGAGGAATGGCGACGGATTGTGAGGCTTGCCACTGGACCAGTGGGCTGAGAGTGAGTTTTAAAAAATGTATGAAAATTTTAGTTTTCGAATGTTTCCCGGTAGGGGCGCTGTAAAATCAGTCATACATTTTAATGTCATTTTTTGACGCGCTCACTAGTGAGCGCGTTTGATGAAAACTCACACTAGGCCCTCTGGTATGACAACCACGACCACTCTCCAAGAGTGTAGCGACGAAGAAGACCTAATTTCCGTATGAGATAACCAAATACCTAAGTAAAGGTTACCAAGAAGGCGCTGAATGCAAGTCGCTTCCAGCCGACCAATCTGGAAATTATTAGGGACTACAAGTTAGCAACTAAGTAGGCTTGTTCAGCAGTGGACGTCCTATGGCTGAAATTATGATAGTGATGATGATGATGAAGGTCCTGTGAAGAGTCGAAATCAATTTGACCTTCATTCTGTAATACGCAGAGACTTTTGAAAAACCGACGAAATAAGTCGCGTTTAGCAGGTAGGTAGAGCTTACACAATTTTATTGAACGCTTTCAATACGAAGTTATCCATTATTATAGTCTATAATTTATCTTTATTAACAAGGTAAAATTAGAGGACGACGAGACGATGAGAGGAACGACCTAATAAATAAATAAATAATAAATACGGGACGTCCACCCACAAGGTGGACCGACGACCTGATAATGGTAGCAGGAAGGCGCTGGATGCAGGCCACTATACCAACCGTGCGATGTCGAAGTCATTGGAGGACGCCTATGTTCAGTTGTGGACGTCCTGTGGCTGAAATTATGATATTGATGATGATGATCTTCCCTTAAGGTACACCCACAGAACTGAGATAGGTTCTTAGTGTTAAGATTTATTATAATTTACCACTCTACCACATTACAAAGGTGCTGCTTAGGTAGGTATATATTACAAAGGTTCTAACTTAGGTAAGTACACGTTACAATGGTGTTACTTAGGTACACGTGACAAAGACAGGAAGCACATGTCCACTTATCGTTAATTTACAACGAGCTTTAGATCCAAAAACTAATAATCTAAAACATAATAACTCGTGTACGTATCTTGTAATCTATAATCTATATTGGCCGGCTTAAAGTATAGCCGACTACCTATTAAGGATACACTAGCGATACTCAACTTACAACGTAATAGAACAATTTATCAATGCGGCTTAACAAAATAATTATCTTTAACTGTACTCACAATTTACATGCAAAAATATAATATGTTTGTTTGCAAGTAACAGCTGGTGGTACTAGTGAACTAAGAATTTCCCGGATTGGTAGGGACTTGATGATTTCCCGCTAAAAACTTGGACCTAGATTTAGTGTTGTTGGTATGCCTCAATAAATAAATAAATATTTTATTTAATTACAGTAGGCATAAATTACTTTTATAAAAACACTGCTTCAAAAAATCTAAATACCTTCTAGGTAGAGCCGCGAGAATTTACTAGTACTAGTAACATACTCAGCAAAAAATTATCTAAATTGTTATTCATAAAAATGATAATATTTTTTTGAAACGTATTAAATACTTTACCAAATGCAATAAAAATGTTGAAGATAATCTTCAATATAAAAACCTTGCGAAAATAATTGAGAGCATAGTCTTTTTAAGACTCAAACAGGCTAAGCAAGTAAGTAGAAAGCCATACAAGTTTACTCAGCAAGTAGTACGTGCCAAGTACTCAATTGATTTCGTCAAACACTGTACTTACCCGACAATAGTAACTTTAACAAACTTTTGATTGTTTCAGAAGCATCAATATGAAATTCTTAATTGCTTTCGCTCTCATCGCCGTGGCTTCGGCCGCCGTGATCCCCTTCACCCCGGCTCAGATCGCCGAGATCGAGCAGATCGTTGAGGCCATCCAGAGCCCCAGCACCAACCCCGCCACCGCCGCCGCCCTCGAGCAGATGCTCCACGACCTGCTCGGCTCCAGCGTCGCCGACGTCATCGCCAGCCCCATCCTCGTCCCCGCCCAGCCTGAGTTCGAGCCCATCAGCGTCGGACCCGTCATCGTCGACCAGCCCTCTATCGTGTACCCCACCCCGGTCATGCCGATCGTCGTCCCTGAGCCCGTCGCTCCCGGCCCCATCGTGGTCCCCAGCCCCATCGTGGTCCCCGAGCCCGTGGTCCCCGAGCCCGTGGCCCCCGCCAGCAGCACCCCCCTCGTTCAGATCATCCTGAACATCAACCAGGCTGACGCTGCCGTGCCTCCCGTCGCTATCACCCCTGAGACCATCGCCGTCCCCGAGGGACCCATCGTCGGTAGCCCCATCACCATCGTTGAAGAGGCTGAGAACGTGATCGCTCCCTCTCCCATCCAGATTGTGGACTCTGCTCCTATCGTCCCCTCTCCCATCCAGATCGTTGATGCTGCTCCCATCGTGCCTGAGCCCATCCAGATCGCTGAGCCCGCACCCATCGTCCCCTCTCCCATCCAGATCGTAGACGCTGCCCCCATCGTGCCTGAGCCCATCCAGATCGCCGAGCCTGCCCCCATCGTACCCGAGCCCATCCAGATCGCCGAGCCTGCTCCCATCGTGCCCCAGCCCATCCAGATCGGAGCCCCCATCATCCCCGCCCCCGTGGTCGTCCTCCCTGAAGAGCTCAGCTAAACGAATATTATTGACAAATAAAAAGTACTGATAATACCCACATAGCTCTGTATTTTATTATTAGCTTACCGTTGCCCGCAAGACATTAATGAAAGTTCAGATAAAGATAGATAACCTTGACATGATGCGTCACTAGAAAACTAAATAGGTGTAGCTGTTAGCTGCAGGGCCGGATCTACCTATGGGCTGATTGGGCTGCAGCCCAGGGCCCCGGGGTTACAAGGGGCCCCCAGATCCTGCTAAAAAGCAGGCCATAATTTGAAAAAAAAAAAAGTTGTCTGTAAAGTCGGTTTACGGACGATATTTTTACGTGACAACGTCTTAAGAAAATATTGATTACAAATTGTATACTTTTTGAATGTAGTTGAGGGGGGAAATACGTGTAAAAGGTTGTTTTCATGCTGTTTTTTATTATTTTTTTTAAAGTTAATTATGGCAACCCTGAGATCTGTTAACGTTGCAACCGAAATTGTAAACTTTTTTGGAGTAGTGCAACAAATTATACGTTTTNCTCCCATCGTGCCCCAGCCCATCCAGATCGGAGCCCCCATCATCCCCTCCCCCGCGGTCGTCCTCCCTGAAGAGCTCAGCTAAGCGACTCAAAACATGTTGTGGAATAAAGATTGAAGTTAATTAACTCCTGTATTTTACTGTGCTATGAAACCATATATCTAATATCCTATTTCAAAAGGTCTTCATTGCTGAGACTTTCGTTATTCCAATTGTAGCTAACTTACAAAAAATAATCAATTTAGCCACTAACAGTAATGACTTATGCCTGATATTACCATTTAACCCTATGGATGAGGATAACGTTTCTGAAAATTCAGAAGATGGAAGAGTGGAACAAAATTACATTACAAAGATTAATAATCATGGGACCAAGAAAACTTATAGAAGAAAATGTACAATTTGGTGATTAATTTGATGGCAATTTATATGAAGAGGCAAATATAATAAGAAGTAAAAGAGAAGGGTAACTGAAAGTTAAAGTCAAGATTCCTTACGATGATGAACGTATCGTAGATGATAATCAAATTACCCAAAGAAATAACAAATTACATTAATATAAGCATCATCATAATTAGGAGTTTATATATTAATTTAAAATTAGAGAGATCATAGTCATGCATGGCTGATAGAACCGACGTTTTCTGAGGAAAGACTAACCGCAGTAACCTACTCAGATAAGTGTTATGCCTTTAGTAAAGTAATATTCTTAGAAGATACTTAATTGTTATGTCATACCTATTGTTATTTTATTACATGTGTGCCTGTGGCACGAAAGTACTTTATAGTTAGCTGTCTGTTATAAGTATTTTGTTTAAAGTTTTTTTATGGTATAATTTCGTGTCAAATAAAATTTAAATGATACGAAATGAACGCTATGAGAGCTGTGTCGGCGCATCACAATTACTAAAGTTAGTTATTTTATTATTAATCTAGCTAACAGTAGGTTCTCTGCCTAATTTCATCCAAGTATAGATGATTTGCTAAGATCAAGTGGCAGTGGGCGGGGCACATAGCTCGTAGAGACGATGGCCGTGGGGGCAGGAAAGTTCTCGAGTGGCGACCACGGGCTGGAAGACGTAGCGTGGGCAGGCCTCCTACTAGGTGGACCGACGATCTGGTAAAGGTCGCGGGAAGAGCCTGGATGCGGGCAGCGCAGGACCGTTCATTGTGGAAAACCTTGGGGGAGGCCTTTGTCCAGCAGTGGACGTCATTTGGCTGAAACGAACATATTATTATGAGACATGGGATCTTTAGTGAGTCATCAGCATGCATCATTTCAGCCACAGGACGTCCACTGCTGAAGAGCCTCCCCCAATGATTTCCCGCCCGTCTGGTAGGACCCCTGCAGGCAGGGTCTGGCGGGCGTGCATCCAGCTTCTTCCTGCTACCTTCCGTAACTTACTATATGCCCTGCCCATTGCCGTTTCAGTTTGCTAGTCCGTGCTTTAATGGGTAATCTATATCTAAAAAGCGAAAGGTCACTGACTGACTGACTGATTGACTATCACTAAATCTCAGGATACTACAAGTGTCTTAATTTTTGCATGGGGTTTCTTTTTAGAACGTAGGCATCCGCTAAGAAAGAATTTTGCAAAATTCAACCCCTAATGGGGTAAGTCGCGGGCGGCTGCTACTTAGCAGGTACTATTTTGCAACACAAATAGTCTGATGTGCTGTGACTGACACCCTAACTTCAGACGTAGCGCACGTTGGTTTTAAGTACCTACTTGTGCTAAGTTACTACACCCTATTTTAAGTACTTACTCACATGACAAGCCAGATACCTACGGCAAATAATAATCTTTCTTACTTTCTAAGTAACTCGACTTAGTCTTAAGAATACGAGAAAGAACAGAAGATGATATTCTTGATGGATTTGACTGGCTATCTCCATACCACCGTGACATGGAAATTACATTACAACCGAGAACACGATTGATTAGGTACATTAGAAAACATTTGTTTTTTTTTCCGAATTTTCAACAGAATTTCTTGTTCGATATTCTCAGATGTTGTCGGCCATTCTCACGATTAGGCGTTCTCAGCCTAATTACCATATTATTTTTGAAATTTGGCTTAATTGACTTAAACGCATTGAAATATAAAACACATGAAAAGTACGAATTTAACTATCGTAAAGGCGTCAAATTATTCAAAGCGGTTTTCGAGTAAATGAGACCCAAAAATTTTATGGTCACGGTAATTAGATAAGGCTAATACTTAATCTAACGGTAATTAGAAAAGATATGTAAAATAGCAAAAAAACAACATCTTGCATTGATTTTGTACACAAGCGTCATAAAAAAGGCTGTAGGTACTCATAATAACCCTTTGAAAAAAGAAAAACACTAATTTCTATTATTTATTGTATCATGATATTTTCAGTGAACCTACTGCAAGAATCGAGGCTATAACAGGAACACTTAGTTTCAGCAAGAAGGGGCTATGTATCACATTTAAAATGAGAGCATTTAGCTGAATCAGAATCTGAGTCATCATTTATTTGCTTTAAATGTGGTACAAACGATGGATACAGATAATGGATCAGGAGGTCTCACAAATTTGACTTTTCGGATATGCATATTTTATATCGAAAAATGTATTAATGATATTAATGTTTTTTCCTCTTTTTAATCTATCTGTGATCAGCCATCTCTTAATCAGATTAAATTGAATTTGTAATAATGACAGTTCCAGCTCTGCATATCCCATGATTTGTCACCTCGATTCTTTTACAATAAGTTTTCAGATTGATGCTATTCGCTTTCTCCTGAGCCTGAATGCAGAATTCTCAGAATTTAGAAGGGATGCAGCAAATAGATTTCATGACGGTCTAGTCTTTGTTTGTAAGCTTTACAGGAATTTTTNACCTGCTCGGCTCCAGCGTCGCCGACGTCATCGCCAGCCCCATCCTCGTCCCCGCCCAGCCTGAGTTCGAGCCCATCAGCGTCGGACCCGTCATCGTCGACCAGCCCTCTATCGTGTACCCCACCCCGGTCATGCCGATCGTCGTCCCTGAGCCCGTCGCTCCCGGCCCCATCGTGGTCCCCAGCCCCATCGTGGTCCCCGAGCCCGTGGTCCCCGAGCCCGTGGCCCCCGCCAGCAGCACCCCCCTCGTTCAGATCATCCTGAACATCAACCAGGCTGACGCTGCCGTGCCTCCCGTCGCTATCACCCCTGAGACCATCGCCGTCCCCGAGGGACCCATCGTCGGTAGCCCCATCACCATCGTTGAAGAGGCTGAGAACGTGATCGCTCCCTCTCCCATCCAGATTGTGGACTCTGCTCCTATCGTCCCCTCTCCCATCCAGATCGTTGATGCTGCTCCCATCGTGCCTGAGCCCATCCAGATCGCTGAGCCCGCCCCCATCGTCCCCTCTCCCATCCAGATCGTAGACGCTGCCCCCATCGTGCCTGAGCCCATTCAGATCGCCGAGCCTGCCCCCATCGTGCCCGAGCCCATCCAGATCGCCGAGCCTGCCCCCATCGTGCCCCAGCCCATCCAGATCGGAGCCCCCATCATCCCCGCCCCCGTGGTCGTCCTCCCTGAAGAGCTCAGCTAAACGAATATTATTGACAAATAAAAAGTACTGATAATACCCACATAGCTCTGTATTTTATTATTAGCTTACCGTTGCCCGCAAGACATTAATGAAAGTTCAGATAAAGATAGATAACCTTGACATGATGCGTCACTAGAAAACTAAATAGGTGTAGCTGTTAGCTGCAGGGCCGGATCTACCTATGGGCTGATTGGGCTGCAGCCCAGGGCCCCGGGGTTACAAGGGGCCCCCAGATCCTGCTAAAAAGCAGGCCATAATTTGAAAAAAAAAAAAGTTGTCTGTAAAGTCGGTTTACGGACGATATTTTTACGTGACAACGTCTTAAGAAAATATTGATTACAAATTGTATACTTTTTGAATGTAGTTGAGGGGGGAAATACGTGTAAAAGGTTGTTTTCATGCTGTTTTTTATTATTTTTTTTAAAGTTAATTATGGCAACCCTGAGATCTGTTAACGTTGCAACCGAAATTGTAAACTTTTTTGGAGTAGTGCAACAAATTATACGTTTTCTTTTCTGCTTCGACCCATAGGTGGGAACTGTTGAATCGTGAAATAAAATTAAAATTCACGTTAAAAAGTTTAAGCCAGACCAGATGGTCTTGCCACTATGATGCTGTCAAAGCGTTAAAAAATAGTTATGATGACATCATGAAAATTTCAAAAAATTTCAGCGCAAGTGAGGTGGAGTAAGTTGATTTCCGGAAAGAGGCACGAAATTTATACTAGGCCAGTAGAATTAAACACAAAAATGAATTAAATTGGAAATAATTCCTACAAGATTTTAGTGCATTAATGGCTTCATTAGCTGCCCATAAAGACTCTCCTAGGTTTTCGACTTCGACGGAGTTGTGCTTAAGTGGTGGGGCCCCCTAAAGGGGCGCTTTTTCGGTTTTCCGGTTATACCGCGTAAAGGACTTACCCTATAGAAAAGTGGTCTTCCTGACGGTTGAAGGGCATTTAATCCTGCATTAAATAAGACCAAATTCATATGTTTTGAACAAATCGTTCTCGTGCAAATGTTCGGCATAGTAGAAAATATGTGTATAATCAATGACCCTCTCCACGTCCAATGGCTCGTTACCCGCAGGCTTCTAAGTCTTGAAAAGGAGCGCCTTAACCAGTGTAACCCTATCAAGGCTTACGAGCTGGATGCACCTATCCTTGTTCGTCCCAGCCGTTCCTTAACTGCGGTTGCTGCACCTCTTCCTGGCACTTACCTGAACGACTCTGTGTTACCTACTGTGGCTGCCCCTCTTCCTTTTATCCTCCTGCACGACTACATTGCCTAGCTGTATGCCTGGTCTAAGGTTCGACGCCAAAAATTAACATAAACAAGTTCATATTAAAACGCTGAAGAGTTTTTTGTTTGTTTGTTTGAACGCGCTAATCTTAAGAATTACTAGTTTGATTGAAATAATTATTTTTGTGTTGAATAGCTCATAAATTGAGGAAGGCTATAGGATATATACAATCACTCTACGACTAATAGAGGCGAAGCAGTAAAGAAAAATGTTGCAAGCACGGAAAATAGTATTTAAACTATTTTCACGCGTACGAAGTTGATTTTGTGGCGTCTAACCTTGGACCAGGAATATGGCTAAGCAATGCAATCGTACAGGAGGGAAAGCTTTTCAAAATTTTGATGTCAGATTGGAAGAAAAGTCCGTAAAGTTGTTATGCGAAAGTCTAGCTATTTTATAATTATACTTATTCAATCGTGAGTGCAGTTTGTAGGTAATAACTACATACAACGGTGATTATAAATATATGGTAATTAGTACATGGAAATTAGAAAACGATAGGTTTTCTTCAAAATTTCCAAAATCTGCAGGTTATGCAAATACTGTCTTACTATAACGTATGGAGGCCAAAGTACCGATTCTATTTGAATCAACAACGTGGATCTACCTTCAAAAATCTAGTTTAAAAATAAGGACATGGTAAATAGAAAAATTGAAAACCAAAGATATGGTAATTATACTCTTACGCAATTCATCGACGGTACGCCAACGCAATAGACGTCTACTTGCTTACAGGTCATAGAACTAACTAAGGGCTCGCGCCGCGCGCGTAAATGATGTGTCAAATATTATTATTTAGGCTTGTGTGCCCAAAAACAAAAAACGTCACGGGAATTAGGATTTTCGCTCGGACAAGCAGTTTTTTAATTCTAATTATTTACAGAATGGTTCTATTGAATAGATATTTTGCTATGCATAAGACTATCTTTTATACTCTTTAAAATGTTGAATGGAGTAAACCAAATCTTTATTACATAAAAATTACAGCCAACTTTTAACATTAAGTCGGTGTGCGGACACGTAACGGTAATTAGAGAACAGAGGTTCATGAAATTAATTTAGACACAAATACTTCAAATAAAGGCCTATGATTTAATGCACAACTGGATAGGGTTGTGAAGTAACATAATATAAATATACTTGCATGTGTCTAATTTGTCATTTTTAACGATTTAACAGCCCGGACACGCAAAAACTAGCTCATCTGAGAATGGCCGTTGTATAATTCTGTTAGTTGTGTTTTTTCGCTCACAATTTTTGTCTCATCACAATCAGTGTTCTCGGTTGTAATGTAAGTAACTACATAGGTATTTTCTGTCCTGCATTCTTGCAATACAATATTGTTCCAAAACAATTTAAAAAAGGGTTAAGGCGATTAGAGTCCTCAATCCGCGTCAAATGGGCATTTTGTATTGTAAAGCCTACTCCTCTTTTACTGCTGGACAGAAATAGTTGAAAAAAAATAATGTTACAACAGTTCAAGGACTACATTTGACACGTTTGAATTTTGAACTTGATTAAGATAATTATTCATGTGGTTTAAGGTTGAAGCTATATTATCTGTGTTTGAAGGAAGACAGAACACCGAAGGGTTCTTGTTGAACGGTAACTATTCTGCTAATTCACAGCTAACCAGGGCCGGATCGTGAATTTGTGGGGCCCTGGGCTGAAAGTACTTGGGGGCCTATCTTGGTACTCAACTAATAGCCATGCCAAAAAACTGTTTCTATAATGATATATTATTCTTATACATATATTTTTTATTGCACAAAAAACATAAATATCTTAAATCTACGCAAGTAGGTATTAGTTGTACAAAAGGCGACCTTATTGCTGTGTAGCAATCTCTACCACAAGTTCTCATACTGAACTTGTAGAATACCTCATTCTACAAGTTCAGTATATATTTTTTAATTAATTTACAAGTTTCTTATATAAAAGTATTTGGGTTGCTTATTACAACTTCTCTTTGAACCACTCATGCCGCAAAAACTTATGAAAATAATATTAATACACTGAAAAACCTATGGTATTAACAATTAAATACGTATAAATGTTGCAAAAAAAATCGAGCTGCACAAAAATTCTAGAGGGTAGATTTGTAAAAAGCAAGTCATAAGTGAACAATATCAGCCATAAAATTCACAGCAACAGACAAAAAGTTCAATTTTGTAAACTAGTGTAATTAGCTAATCCAACGCAACATTTAACGTGTCCCTTTTAAATCTTTCTGCGCCGTTTACTAAGAATTCACCTGTAGACCTATCTAAAAATTTTGGAGTAATGCGCCTCTTGTTTACCTCATTGTACCTAGTCTATTCCCACACAAGCACTTAATTTTTAGCTTTCTCTTCGTATTCCTATAGCTTCTGATCTGATTGGTGTCGTAAGTTGCTCTGTATTTTTTTATTGACTAAATGAAATCTCTCCAAAACTTCTTCCCAAAAGATAATCAAAATTGCAGTCTCGAGTTTCGCCATTTTCATGTATAGTCCAGTAGAATTAGATTTTAAATCGGAAATAACTCCTACAAAAGATTTTATTGGTTTAATGGCTTCATTGGTTGCCCATTTAGACTCTCCTAGGTTTTCGACTTCGACGGAGTTGTGCTTAAGTGGTGGGGGCCCCCTAAAGGGGCGCTTTTTCGGTTTTCCGGTTATACCGCGTAAAGGACTTACCCTATAGAAAAGTGGTCTTCCTGACGGTTGAAGAGCATTTAATCCTGCATTAAATAAGACCAAATTCATATGTTTTGGACAAACCGTTCTCGTGCAAATATTCGGCAAAGTAGAAAATATGTGTATAACTATTGACGCTCTCCACGTTCAATAACTCCTAACCCGTAAGCTCCCAAGCCTTGTAAAGGGTCGTTTTAACCAGCGTATCCCTGTCAAGGCTCACGAGTTGGATTCGCTTATCCTTGTTTGTCCCAGCCGTTCCTTAACTGCGGTTGCTGCACCTCTCCCTGGCACTCTCCTGAACGACTCTGTGTTACCTAATGTGGCTGCCCCTCTTCCTTGTGCCCTCCTGTACGATTGCATTGCTTAGCCATATTCCTGGTCCAAGGTTAGACGCCACAAAATCAACTTCGTACGCGTGAAAATAGTTTAAATACTATTTTCCGTGCTTGCAACATTTTTCTTTACTGCTTCGCCTCTATTAGTCGTAGAGTGATTGTATATATCCTATAGCCTTCCTCAATTTATGAGCTATTCAACACAAAAATAATTATTTCAATCAAACTAGTAATTCTTAAGATTAGCGCGTTCAAACAAACAAACAAAAAACTCTTCAGCGTTTTAATATGAACTTGTT